>NW_024117682.1:0-10062 GCF_003073215.2 Triticum urartu | reverse complement strand
GTTCCCTCTTCCCCTCCAAAACTGAGCAGAAGCAAGATGTAGTACTAAGCAAAAGGAGAGCAAACAATAAGCATCCACCCCGAGGTCTTCCTTCAAAAATTTTAAACTTTATAAACAACACACTTCAGATGTCTAATGAACAATTTTACATCTGGACTCACTTCCGAAAACTCAAAATATTTCAAAATCACAGACATACCACTTCAAGGAGAAAAAACAATAGAATTGATGGCCGCCTTTAGAACTGACTAGCAATGAGACATAGAAGTATCAACGTGCAGCAGGACCAGTAGGCATTGTTGGCTCCCTGATAACATTATGCTCCATCTCAATTGTAGTGCTGTTCTGGCTCACACTGGTGGACCGATCGGTGGTGTAGGCATGATAGCTCAAGTTCGGGACATCACCGCTGCTACCGCCGTGGAAGCCGTTGTTTGTGTTGCCTCCAACACGCCCATTCTCTAGCTCGACACATTCCTGCAATTGTGCCACCACGTCGGTCATGGTGGGACGCTGCACCGAGGCTTGTGCAGTGCACTTGAGTGCGATATCTGCAACCTTCCACACCCCGTTGACATCATATCCACCACGCATGCGTTCGTCCACCACACCCTCAATATTGCCCCGCGTTAGTCGCTGGTGCACCCACTGGGTTATGTTGACGGGCACCGCCTCCTGTAGGCTGGCTGGCTTTCCTGTGACTAGCTCTAGCAGTACGACACCAAAGCTATACACGTCACTCTTTGCTGTTGGCTGCATCGTCGCCTGGTACTCTGGATCAACATATCCGGGTGTGCCAATGAGTGTGTTCATGGACACGTGGGTTTCATTGTCATTGCTGAAGGCCTTGGACAAGCCAAAGTCAGCGATCCTAACCTCCATCTTTGCGTTCAATAGGATGTTGGTTGCCTTCACGTCTCTGTGGATGAGGGGCAGGTAGCACCCCTTGTGTAGGTACTCTAGCCCTGCACATCACCAGACCAGCCAGTGCTCAGGTTATTGAGAACACTAAACATTCAATGGCAAACTTAATATAATCTGCATTCACATATGTACCCTGTGCAGATTCAAGTGCGATTCGGAGTCTCTGTGGCCAAGTCAAACATGCTCCATTGCGGTTGCTTCCTGCAAGTAGGTTGACACTGGAACATGAATATCAACTCTTTTTTTTTTTCAGTTCAAAGTGCTCAGGTAATAATATATCGCCTCCCCGACCAAGCACTCGCTGGAAGTTGTTTGTTATCATCTGAAGCTCCCTGTATGTGAACTGGCGGCTCTCGAGTCGTAACGAACCATCCCCGCAGACATCGTTTACCATTGCATAGCTTGTCGTCATCTCATTTTGCGGCTTCACGGGGTTGCTCACTGGTCCTTCATAGAAAAGGGATGACATGTCTAATGTTAGCTGTGTTCACTCGTGTGGGAAAAGGTCAGAGAATTGTCGTGCTCATTCCAAAGCCTCACCTGGCTTTTTTCGTCTTACAAAACAAAAAGAGTAGTAGTACCACCAATAGTATCACGAGAATCACAGCCACAGGAACTGCAATGTGAATGGCCAACATGTTGCTCCTAGTTTTAGCAGGCTGGCATGAATGGCCGTTGGAATTTATCAACAAGCTTAATGAAATTTATCAACACACATGAGCTCTATAGAATGGGGCAAATTTACGGAGGCGGACGTTTGGTCTATGGTGACATATGTCCCCGTTATCCATAGCGTGCACAGGGGCTTTGTGATCTGGACGTAAAGTAGTGAATAAGAAATACAGACAGTCGCCTGGAGTGATAAAACGCGTTATACTCCATTCTGTCGAAGGATAAATGCTGCTCTACTGACACACGCCCCTTCCTGTTCTTGGGTGGCTACTGTCAGAGTCGTGTCTCTCCGGAATTCTGGACGCTGCTAAGATAAAACGAACTGTAAAGCTTGCCTCCAATGTTTTCGTTAATAAAGCTGGAAGTTGGCAGCCTCATTTATTGGGAGTGTACTGCCTAGTACTAGGAAGAAGCCTTGGTTCCACGCTTTGAGTCAAAAATTCTGAAACTTTTTCAAAAATAAATTTGATTTTTTCAGAAGTTGTATAGAAAGTTTGGAGAAACAAAAAGTATACTTGTGGGCGAAAAAACAAAATCATGATTACCAAAGGAGTAAAAAAATTGATTTTTTTTAAAATACATTTGACTTTCTTTTGTACAGTAGCTGCATAAAAAGTTTGGGGAAAGAAAAACTCCCGTTGACTTGTGGGCGAAAAAGCAAAATCAACACTATATAGAAGTTACTATTCACACATTTTTCCTCGAATTTTTATTTTCTTCACCCAGGAATCAATGGGAGTTTTTTCCTTCGTCAAACTTTTTGTACAACTACAAAAGAAGGTCATGTTTATTTTAAAAAAATTCAGATTTTTTTTGACTTTTGTGATTACTATTTTTTCATATCAGGCGCATATACACCCTATATAACAAATAGTAATTATCAAAAAGTAAAAAAAATGTTTTTGAAATAAACTTGACCTTCTGTTATACTCGTATAAAAAGTTTGGGCAAGGAAGAACTTTCATGGTATTTTTTGCTGGGAAAAAAATAATATCAACACTATATAAAATTACTATTCAAACTTTTGTCTTTGAAATATTGTTGTTTTGCCCTGAAGTTGATGTCAGTTTTTCCTTCTCAAAACTTTTTATACGGGTAGAAAAGAAGATATAGTTTATTTCAAAAAAGTTTTAGAAACTTTTGAATTTTTTCGTAATTACTTTTTTTCCCTATCAGGTATATATAAATCCGAGAAACAAAGGGTATTTGTAATGAAAATTGTAAACCCACGTTCTACATGATTTATTAATCCGGAATAAAATAAACCAAGGTAAGTAGTTCATCGCTATGAACAACAACTTGATTTGATCAACATTAGAAAAAATGAACGTACATAAAGCATGTCACCATGATTGGAGAACAATGAAAGTATTACATAATCCTTTACTGAATAGGAAGCATTTTATTAAACAATATGTTGGCCGCGCAGAGAGAAGTTATCTGAAGATTACTGGAAATAAGATAAGTAAATTTAAGATGATAAGTTCAGTAGTAATGTTTAGTGTAGGAACAGTTGACTGTCCAGTACTGGAAACAAGGATTTTAGGTTCTGTCATCTCCATAAAGCACCGGAGTGAGTGCTGAAGTGTTAATCTTCAATTCTTGTCGCGGGCGCGAAGTGCAAAATCTGGAGGTACAGCGAGTTGAAGCCAAAAGTGACGGATACAGGTACAGAGTGTAAGAGGATTTGGCAGTTGGTAGATGAGACACTGGTTTAATGCCATGCGGGCCCGAGTCAGAAGTACAGGACAGTACGAATTGATAAATTGTAGGTGTGACAGAATATAGGAGGGAAAGTCAGAATACTGATAGCAGATGGGGGGATCGGGAGGGTAATGAATGGTGAGATTCCAGGGACAGATGTCCCCAGGAACCAACAGGCATTTCCCGCAAACTTACCTTAGATTCAGGGAGCCATCTTGAACACTTTTGAAAAGTCCGGAGGGAATTTGATCCATTGAGCTGGTTGGCTGACAAATCCCTGTATATGAACAAAATAGTATTTGCATGACTCAAAGTAATTGGGGGGAAAGGATCAAAATGTTACAAAACTTGCTCAGCTTAAAGAACAGTCAATGAAGTCAACTGCGAAAGGGCATTTGGAATTGAGCCTGTCAAGTTATTGTTTGACAGATACCTGAAACATCTGAAAAACCCCCTCTGAAACCACCTTTATTCAAGAACAAGAAAACTACACATAAATCTTCTCAAGAAACAAAGAAACTATAAACGAGGCAGTTTCATGTAGTCATGTAATATGCTCCAATATATCTCGTTAATTCTGTCTCCAACAAAGTCAGTACAGTACTACTCCCTCTGTACGCTAATGTAAGATGTTTTTTTTTCTTTCTTCTAATTCGAATGTATATAGACATATTTTACTGTGTTTGTTCACTCATTTCAGTCCATATGTAGTCCATATTGAAACCCAGCCTTTTTTACCAGCACCAAACAAACATGCTAGGATAATCTTCTCTACGCAAGACAAGGACAAAGCAAAGAACTGTTAACCGTTTACCAATAGCTTATTTTCCATCCTCTATGTGGACAGTTTCTGATAGATAGGTGAGCCTGGCTGGCCTTCTCTCCGTTTGGGCTGTTGCTTTGCCAGGTAAGTGAAAATCGGTCTAAACAGCAAAAAAGAACCAGTCACGTTTTCTCTACTTGATCTAGGTGTTGCCGTCGAAAGCAAATCGTTCTGCACAAAAAAAGGGTGACTGGAACAACAAGTTCCAGGCACCCGTGTCATAGACGCTCCCAACATTAAGACAGATGCTGCAAGATATTAATTACCATTGTGCACAATGATAGTAATTTACATGCTAACTGAAAGCTGCCGACGACACACTCAAAACAAAGACCCATTCGTTCTATCTGAGACCATAGAGATGAACACATCTCGCGACTAGTACATTATTATCCAAGGGGAGATTTCTAACTTTTTGTTTTTTTGCCTTTTGCTTCTCAAGCGCCAAATCTGAAAACAGCGAGACACATTGATGAATGATGGGAGGCGGTGATCTACTGGTCCATCCTCATGATGCAGCGCAGGCCCTCCCCCTTGAGCATGAGGTCGAACGCCGTGTTGATCTGCGAGAAGGGCACGCTATGCGTGATGAACTTCTCCAGCTCCAGCTCCTTCCTCATGTACATCTCGACGACTTCCGGGAGGTCGGTGCGTGGCTTGTAGTTGCCGAAGAAGGTGCCTTTCAGGGTCCTCTCGTTGAGGAAGTTCATTGGGTAGGTCTTGAACACCGCCTCCTTGTG
The DNA here is from genome assembly GCF_003073215.2 of Triticum urartu. Classification (NCBI taxonomy): domain Eukaryota; kingdom Viridiplantae; phylum Streptophyta; class Magnoliopsida; order Poales; family Poaceae; genus Triticum; species Triticum urartu. Next base: position 5,199 of record NW_024117682.1, on the reverse strand, counting down.
CGGCACGCCAACCAGCACGGCCACGCCCCACCCCTGCATCCACCAGATTGCAACATTCAGTCTAAACTCTTCTAAAGCAGAGGGTGTGATTAATTATCGTTGGAGTACAGATATGTTATTTATAGTAGGTATAGTGCGAGCTACGTACATCGTGGACACATTCGAAGGCGGCGATCATTGCATCGATGTGGCCAGTGCACTCAACCGCACGGTCGACTCCGCCATTGGTCATCTCGACAAGCACCTGGAGAGCATCATTGTTCATGTCATGAAGATTGAATAAAGGGGAAAATGTTTACTGAGGGACATGGACAACAGACCTCTTGCACGGGCTTAGTGTGGTCCTTTGGGTTCACAAAGTCCGTGCATCCAAATTTCTTAGCTGAAAAATAATGTAGTACATGTTGTTAGGTTCAGTGTTCTATCAATCCGAAAACATTTGCCAAGACACCCTTGTTTTAAGATTATTGTACCTTGTTCGTATTTTGCAGGGTTCAAATCCACACCAATGATCCTTGATGCCCCAGCCATCCTGGCCCCTTCCATGGCCTGCTCATGTGAAAAGCATACAGTCATTATTCATGGCTATAGCGCATAATTCTCTTCAGCCTGTAAAAAATATGTCGTGGAAGATTAACATCTTGGAATGTTACTCACAGCAAGTCCTACAGCTCCAAGACCGAAAATTGCCACCGTGGAACCCTTTTTTGGTTTTGCGACATTGAGCGTAGCACCAAGTCCTGAAGAAAAATGACAACTCAGCAACTAATCAAGGCATCCTAAACCATTGTGCTTCATTTGGAAACAATGGCATGTGACGAGCTATTATATCAGTCTTACCAGTTGAGATGCCACAGCTGAGAACACAAACTTTGTCAAGGGGCGCCTCGGGGTTGATCTTTGCGAGGCAACCGACATGGATGACGGTGTACTCGCTGAAGGTGGAGGTCCCGACGAAGTGGAAAATCGGCTTCCCATTGATGGTGAAGCGAGACTGCCCATCGCCGATCATCACGCCACGATCGACGTTGATCCTGAGGAGATCACAAAGGTTGCTCTCCTCTGACTTGCAGTGGGCACAGTCCTTGCACTCGCCGGTGAACACCGGGAGGACATGGTCACCCGGCACAAGCTCAGTCACACCTTCTCCGACACTCTCGACGATGCTGCGACAAAGAAGCTATTTGGTGTAAAGAGATGCCAGAAAAGATAAACTATGAAGAGCAAACATGCTGAGGAGATTAACTAGTCCAAAACTGTATGATTGTACTGAGCAGTTTGTGTAGTCCAAAACTGTATGATTGTACAGAGCAGTTTGTGATGTGAGCTTGTGTCATGGATGACGTTTTCCCATAATTCTTCATAGTTCATAGTATGTTTTATCCCATTGGCAATAAAATATGGACACTTGCTTTATGTAGGGTATATGAATCTAATACCGTTGACAGAGATCAGTACTCAGGATGACTAGAATTAGAAGCCAGAGAGAATAAACTATGATTTAGGATTCAAGATTCCTCCTCCAAGCAACAGCTGAAACAGAATAAGACAGAGACAGAGACAGAGAGGATGCATATTTACCCTCCAGCTTCATGGCCTAAGATCCTAGGGAAAACAGGAGTTTGACCCTGCACAAATCCAAGCAGAACATCATTACAAATTTCATTAGCCACTGATGCATCACTGCAATTTACCTAATAGGAAAACACAAACGCTTTTGAGATACATATAGAATTATTTGAGTGGATACCTTGGCTTCCCAGAAGTAGACGTCGGTGTGGCAGAGGGCGGTGTAGAGGATCTTGACGCGCACCTCCATGGCGTGCGGCGGCGCCACCTCCACCTCCTCGATCGACAGCGGCTTCCCGGCCTCCCATGCCACCGCCGCTGCAACCAACGAACCGCACAATTCAGATCTCCACCCGTCCTCAAAACATCAACCAAAATCAGATGAAACTGACTACCATCTGAGGAACACACCTTTGCACTTGATCACCTTCCCGGCGGTCGCCATCCTTGTCGCTAGAAGAAGAGAAGGATGGATCTCTGTCGCTGGTTCTGCTTTTGCAGTTCGTTGCTAGATTGTGGTGAGGGACGAAGGCGGGGCTGGGACCTGTATATATACCGCAGGCGGTGGAGTCATCGGCGAGTAATTAAGGGTGGCTTGGAGTGCAAGGGGGGAAAGAAGGCGGCTGAAACAGGGGTGTCTCGCTGCGGCTCTGCGCATGGTACCCCGTTTTGCAACGGTCCACGAGCCCACGACCTGGCGCATCGTCGTCGAGGGGACCAGGCGCCAATCCCTCGTTTTATTGAAACGTTTTAAAATCTGCAGACATTTTTCGTACTCGTTAACTTTTCTCAAATTACGAAATTTTGAATTACATAAAGTATTTTCAAATTTATCAACTTTTTTAGATCCATGTTGTTTTAAGTCAATGGTCAAACTGGTTAAATTGGTCAAAAGTTGATCGACAAACAGTTAATGGAGCGGAAAAAAAACGGCGAATGAACGAAATCGATTGCATGCGTGAGCGAGTCATCCGTGCGCTTGTTTGGCCAGTCCACGCAAGCGGCAGGTTTAGTAATGGCGCCTGAAGCGCCGATTAGGCACTGCCGGACGAAGCTCAGTTGAAAAGGCCGATCGTAATTCGTAACTTCAGCAAACACTGTTAGGTAGGAAGTAATAAAAAATTTATTTGACCTCAGCACATAAAGTTGACTGTCTCAGCCCAGCGGCACAAGTACAAAATTCAGCGAAATGGACTCGTTTTTTTTAGGGAATCGAAATGGAGTAGTATGTATCGCCTTCCGCTCGCCTACAGGCGGTCCGACATCGGCTGCGGCCCAATAAGAACAACAATCGTATTTTCATTACACAAGTTCTCTTTTTCGGCAGACTGCAACCATTCATGTCTAGAACCAGGAACCGGTTTACTTTGGTCCGGTTTTGGTAAGGTTCCAGAGGTTTTTCTTTTTGCATAGTTTTCCATATTTTTCTTCAGTTTCTATTTTTTTAATTTCTTTTCATTTTCAAAATATACAAAAAAATTCATGAATATTTTTTTCCAAATACCTAAGTTTTTTTCAACGGATGCATATTTTCTCAGTTCACGGCATATTTTTAAAGTCATGATCAATTTTCCAATATCCTGAACATTTTTTAAAATCTTATTCACCAAACAAATTTTCAGATTCACGAATGTATTTTAAGACATGAACGATTTTCAAATTCATACAATTTTTTTGAAATTGCCAACATCTTTTCAAGTTCATTAACAATTTTCATATTCATGAATGTTTTCACCGAACATTTCTCAATTCTCGTTCACCGAACAATTTTCAATTTCACGAATATTTTTCATTGAATATTTTATAACTCTCTTTCACTAAAGAATTTTCAAAAATAAATAAATTCATGAACAATTTTTAAATTTTGGAACAAATTTTAAAATCTACAAACATCTTTAAAATCTGTTATTTTGTTTTCCCTAAAATTGTTGGGCAATTGCTAGTTTTGGAAGATTCCAGTGAATTTCTGAACTATTTTTGATTTGCGGGACCTTTCTTTTTATTATTCGTGAAGAAAATGATTGGTGAGAAAAACGCAAAAGTCATATACAAATTAATTTTCAAAACGTGTGCTACAAGAGTTGATCGTGAGCGTGGCTGGCGCTGTGACCGATTCAGGAGGGGTGTGATCGCTATAAGCCAACATCTTTTCAAATTCATGAAAAAAAATCATATTCGTGAATAATTTTCAGTGAACATTTCTCAATTCTTGTTTACCGAAAAGTTTTCAAACTTAGTGAACGTTTTTCAATTCTCGTTCATTAAGTAAATTTCAAAATTTTAAATTCAGGTTTTTTAGAAATTCATGAACATTATTTAAATTTTGGAATAACTTCTAAAATTCACAAACATTTTCAAATCTGCGAAGTTTTTGTAAAGTTGTTGAACAATTGCCAAAATTTTGAAGTTTTTTGTGAATTTGTGAACTATTTTTGATTTGTTGGACCATTTTTGTATTGTTCGTGAAGATAATGCCTGTTTAGAAAATAGCAAAAGCCATACAAATTAATTTTCAAAACGCACGCTACAGGAGTTTTTTTTTACGGTAAGACCTTCATGGCTAGCTTTATTAACCTTAAATAATAATTACATCATCTGCTAAAATTTAGCAATAGTAACCGGAGGTGCATCCACCCATAAAGAAGGGGTGTTTGTATGCCCCCACTCAGCTAGCTCATGAGCAATTACATTTGATTCTCTATTATTGTGCTCAATAGTAACCTTCCCGAACTCTCGTAATAACTCTCTGCAATAATCTAAAACTGAAGCCGCCATCATAGAATGTCTCTCATTCAGATGTATAGCATCGACCACAACAGAATTATCCATCCTTACCAAGACATTATTGCACCCCATACTTTGAAGTAACTTTAAACCTTCAAGTAATGCCGCCACTTCTGCAGAGACGACATATGCGACATGCTCAATGCGAGAAGTAGAAGCAACAATGAAATTACCTTTGTGGTCTCTAACTATTGCCCCACATGATCGTCTATGCAGATCCTCAATAAAAGATGCATCAACGTTTAGAATTTATGGCAGGACATGAGTTCCGTCTAGGTGCAACAGTTTGTTTTGCTGCCGCTCAAGTGAAGTTAAGAGCCAATGCATGAATGGAGGAGTTGACTGGGAGCGTGGCTGGCACATAAACACGACCACTTTTTTGCGAGGAATAAACCCAAACACTTGGCAGTCATAAGTTTAGATCGTGTGGTATGAGTATATTTATGTTGGATCAGAGGAAAGGCGCGGACCAACAAAAAACTGGCTCCATTACGAGAAAGACTCCATGTTATTCTTATCATGGTAATACGTGTCACATTTATATCATAAAAAATATAGTATAAGTCACACATACCAACCTGGCAAAATGAACTCTGAGCAACGTTCGTCACCTGCCTCTGCCTCTAAACTCTTTTATGCATGATTAAGATATCTTTGTATTTCTCTCCGGCCTATTGATTTGGTTTGGCCAACTAGATTGATCTATCTTGTAATGAGAGAGGTGCTTTGTTTTGGGTTCAATCTTGCGATGTCCTCACCCAGTGACAGAAGGGGTAGCGAGGCACGTATTTGTATTGTTGTCATTAAGGATAAAAAGATGAGGTTTATATCATATTGATTGGATCT
>NW_024117681.1:0-8865 GCF_003073215.2 Triticum urartu | reverse complement strand
CGGGCAGATCATGGCGGCGGCGGCTAGGGTTAAGCGGAAGCGAGAGAGGATCGACTTGCGATAGATACCATCTAGAAGAAGATTTTGGTGCATCGATAATCATTTATCGTGCACTAGGCACATATATATAGGTACAAGGGGTGCGACCGGTGTCTTGTCTCCCAAGATACAAATAAATACAGGGGGAGAGAGACACTACAGGTGCGGCATACAAAACCCAGACCTACGTATATGTACACATGTTCAACAGTTCAGATGAATACTATGATTACACAAACACTACTTTGGTTGTAAAGAGTAATCGCTACAGTGTGTGAGTGAGAAAATCTTCGATCTTGGCTGTATATTTGGCACAATGTTTTCATAACACCGTCGAAACCCTTGGTGCTGTTGTACTCAAGTAAATAGCATGTTTACCTTTTTTTACTTCATTCTGATCCACAATGAAACTAAACCAAGTATATCCATTATGAAACTATAAACAAAATATACAAAATATGTTAGCACAGATCGTGCAATACTATTACGTGGCCAAAAAGATGCACATATGCAAGGAAGTGATGAAGAGGGCGACACCAAATTCAGGTATTCCATTCTGCCTATTTTGCACCATTCAGTAATATAGCAATGAATCAGCAAGAGCTAAAGGTGACCACGTGTATACAAGAGATCGTACTGTTACCATGGTAATCCCATAAGGATCACATACTTCAGCTAACTTTTAATAGTCTTTTGCAAGCAGCCAAGACTTACGAAAGGCAAAGAACAAAAGAAATGGCACAAATTTTGAGGACGGACGATGTACATTAATATATTATTAGATCCTCACAGACATCAAAATAAAGGTGAACTACATAAGCTGCGTATGAGTAGTCTCTCCAAAAGCTTAATCCTTGCAATTATTGTAGTTGAACTTGAACTGTAGACCGTAAAGCTCCAGTATGATGAAGTTGGCAGACGTGAGTCATTCCATATCCTTGCTCTCTTCCTGCAATACATAAATAAAATACACTACATTACGGGTCTTGTTGGAGAAAAAGGCTGCTCTCCACGTAATTGAAATACCAACAAAGATTAAAATGATGAGTGGCAAAAAACTATTAAACACTAACTGGTAGTGATTAGGAAAACATGTCAGTTACTTTAAATATTGCTACTGGGGTCTTGAAACAGTCTCATTGTTGGCATTATCTTTCTGTTTATTAACAAAGAAACATCCTTTTTTTGCAAACTGACCAGTACAAAATAACGCTAGTTGCGATTGATTTGTGTTGTTTCCAGTTCTATCTAGGAGTAGTTCTCTGTATCCTCATGGTAATGACATATTTTGTCACTTAGTATTTTTCCTAAAATGCAAAGCATAATATTGTTACCATGGTGCATACACGAGAGTAAGAAGATAATATTGCTACCAAGGTAATCCTATACTGGTCAATTTCAGAAATAATGATCTCTCCCAAAGCTTCATCCTTACCATTATTAATTGTAGTTGAACTTGATCTGTAGACCATGAGTCATTCCATATCCTCGCTCTTTCTGTAGCACATAAATACAATACAATACAATAAAAAAACTATCAAGTACTAAGTGGTATAGATGTTTTTTTTCTTCTTCTTTTTCGATAAAAGGGCCACATGGCCCCCATTTTCATTAAGAAAATAGAAGTCTAGATACAACCATCACACCATTTTTTCCATCAGACCTGATGCATCACCTCATCAACTGATAAGCAACCTACATCCTAGACATATAACCATATCTATAGGATTTCAAATCACCCACTACCGGAGAGAGAACAGACTTTTAAACATCTTTTACAATTTGCACATCAGCCAAAACAATAGTCCAAACATACTACAAAATCGCCCAATTTCAGGCAGATACAAAACCCAGTCTTAGAGCAGAAGGATTCCACCCATATGTTCTTTTGTAGACTTCATTTGCTACCCGAGATAGCCTCTTGGAAACCTCCCTAAGCATTTTTTGCACACCTTTTTTCTGTAGAATCATCCATGAATTCACAGGGGAGGAAGGACGCGGGAGCGCTAGATCTTCTTCTGGTGAAGTCAGCATCATCGGTTTTAAGGCCCTCCTTCCCATTGATGTATTGGGAAATCGACTCCACTGTCCTGGTGCTCATGTCAATGCTGACCAACCACATCTTCCGAATGACGTATTCGAATTCGCTGATGAGAAAATGCACTACATATGGCCTGTGGACGTTTACTTGAGGAAACATAAGGATGGTGTGTGGAAGGTGCGGATTGGAAGACCAGAGCTCAGCTGAAGTGATCGTGTAGTTTAATTCCCACACCATGCTACCTAATGCGAGAGTGTGGCAGGTGATGGTGAAGCCTGAACCACATTTGAGCTCCCCGTGACCAATGCCATCATGGCGGGTGACATTCACAAACTTGAGCACACGTCCATCATCGATGGCGGACACACCCCGGTATAACCAGCTGAATGGCTTGATTTCACGGTGAGTGTGAGCAGAAGGGAACTCATCAAGAGGGAACGCGAGGAAGGTGACGGTAGGGATGTGCTCTGCGAAGACGTCGTAGATGAGCATGCCTCGGTGGTAGTCGATCCAGCAAATCGAGCGGTTGAAGGGGACGATGGTGTCCGTGTCCCAGCAACAGAGCTGCCAAGGATCATTGACATTGTCGATGCCAATGATTGGTAGACGCATAGAGTTCCATTCGCCGCCCAGTACGGGGCCAGCTGAAGTGGAGGAGCGTAACAAACAGATGTCAGCATAGATCTTCAAGTGGACGGACTTGAAAACGCAGAGCTCTGCCACCGCAAACTCTTGCCCGCCTTCACCTCGGCACAAGAGGCCCATGGATTTGACCGTCAGCAGGCGCGTCTTCCCCTTCTCTAGGGGAGGACCACGAGGTAGGCTGTCACCGGTGCGGGTATAATCCGTGTACGGCTCGGTACAAGGGGGCAGAGCTTTGAACGAGGAAGGGTCGTAGGCGCTGTAGATGAGGAAGTCCTGCACCAGCCCTCGTCCAGGGATATTGGTACCGACGCGAAGCAGGAGGAGATGGCGGTGCGTCGCCAGGATGGCCAAGGGGACCTGCTTCCTGGGATCCGGAAAACGCGGCAGCCGGGCGTAGAGGCGGGAGGGGAGCGGGGGCTCGGCGAGGCACAAGGCGATGTGGAACTGGAAGCGAGCGTTCCAGGAGGTGGTGCCGGACGCCCGGATGGGCGCCTTGGTGTTGTCCGGGAAAGAGCCCTTGTCGTCCCTGCGGAAGACGAAGCGCTCCAGCATCAGCCAGTTGGGGAAGGGGGCGGCAGCCATGGCGACCTTGAATTGAAACAGATCGGACGATTAGGGCGGGTTTCTGTGTGGCGAGCTGCCGTGCCAGACGAAGAAGGAGGCGGCACGAGGCGTTCCGGAGCAGCGATCTGTCGGCTTCCGATTGGGTTACAGCAACTTATTTTTGGGTATATATACGAGGGAGGAGATTTTTTTTTTGAGACAAATACGAGGGAGGAGATTGTATGCAATTTGGACTATTGGGCCTTTTAGATTACAGGGCTGTTAAGCTGGACCGGGATTGATTCTTGGTGCATCCTCCTCCATGGGTCCTCCAGGCCTATTATTATATTATACCTCGATAAGTCCCCTTAAAAAAACTCGATAAGCCGTGTTGTACTAGTTTGGCCTGATTTTTTCGTTTCCCTTTTACCCATTTTTCCTTACTATATATATGGCCATTTTTTTGACACAGTACATACGCAAGCGCTCATATATACGTGCATACACTTACCTCTATGAACGCGCGCGCACACACACACCCTATCCCTATGAGCATCTTTAAAAGACTGAGTCGGCATATCATCTTGAAATTTTACAAAATCACCTTAGGCGCCTCGTTGTCTGAAATGGTTATTCCTCTCGACGTGCTCGTGTCGTCTGGCGGCGCTCCAGGCTTATTAAGCTAGATAAATAATGCAGTCGTGCTAAAAAAGAGAAGACAAATAATGCAATCATGTTGTGCTGGTTTCTCCGATTTCCCCCTTCCCATTTTTTGAGGTATCGATTTCCGCCTCCATGGGCCTTGTTTCCTCATGGCTACGCTTTGTTGATGTGGTTTTGTTGACTGCTGGCGGTCCAGACCTATTTTAGCTCGATAGATAATGTGGTCATGGTTTCTCCCGATTCGCCCCTCCTTTTCTTGAGGTATTGGCCCCCACCACCCGTCCCCTTCACTTATAATTTACCAAACTTTACATGATTTTTGATTCAACATTTGTTATAAAAACTTTATCAACTTTCTTTTGCAAAAGGGACCAGAAGTATAAAGCATCCCATACACAATAAAATTTATATCGAGGTCCTTCCACAACCGAACGACCACTATCGTTGTCAGAACCAGTGACGGGCAAAGATGAGGCGAATCCACAGGCTCATCAACAGCGCCTGGAGGGGACGATTGCTTCGTCCTAGTCGCCACTTCGCGAGCGAGAAAGGAAAACGAGTGAATAACCGGAAGTCTCTGTGTTTTTCTCGGTGTCAATCGAGCACAAATATAGTTGCTTAAAGTTGAATGTTAACTTAATCTTATCGACCCATATAATATCCAATCAAAATATACCTAAAATCATGAAAACTTTTGGTATCTCTATTTACTGGTCTATGATGTATAATAATAAATCAATCTAGCTAACAACGGTCATCGGCTTCGATTGTGAAACTCATGCATTATATATGTATGCAGTCGTCAAATAATACTAGAAGTGGACTTGAGGATCTTAATGATCTCGCCGTCCACCTGGAAGCACTTGGCAAGGACGGCGTTCGGGGATCTCTGGGTCGACATTTAGGAGTCACATCACAACAAGCATAGCGTCAGACATTTTTTATGTTCTTGAGAGATATTTATGTTCTTTGGAGATATTTATGTTAACACCTTTCTCCCCGAGTCAGCCGAGGTACCCACCGAGGCTGAGAAAATCAGCAACAAAATCGCGGCAGATGACCCACACTCAGCCGCGTCCCAGAGCTAGTGTCATTGGCGACACATCGATTCCGACAACGGCGTACCGATTCCACGACGGGGTGTTGATTACGGGCCGTCGGGTAGCGATTTCGATGCAGGGTGCCGATTGCAGTGGTCAGGAGGTAGAGGGAAGGGGAAGGAGAGGGAGTGGGACGCACGGGAGGTTGAGGAGGGAGGTGAAACTTCCTTTCCGGGCGAGCGGTTGGCGGATGGAGCGCGCTTCAAACCAACGCCCACAACCTCCAAATATGGATGCTCGGGGGCTCAATATGGACCGTCCTCCAAAAATTTTGGCGATTCGGAGCCAGATGACGACTTTGCTAGAGTGGCCTTTTTGGCCAAAATGGACATACCGGCAGTTATTACGTCAATCGGTCAGATATGGCGACTCTGCTGGAGTTGCCCTAAGAAGTCTTTTTTAGGAAAGAATTCATCACAACACATGAATAAATGCAAGCAACATGTAAATATATGAGTCGTGTCAGGTCTCTGCTACAGAGCTATATATGGCGTACAATATATTTGATATAATAATTTTCCTTTTACTTATTTGTTCGGTAAATCAAATGTTTGCTCTGTTCTGTATGTTCATGTACATAATTCTTCATAAACCTCTATGCTTATTGAATTCCTCCCACCCATCCCATTTATAATGTACGTAAATCAGATGAACAAAAAAAAAGAACTGATTTTAGTGAGGACGATGACGACAAATCAAAAGCCCTAAAAATGCACCACTGTTTTACAATAGCTAGATGAAGTAGACATATGCTATATCCCTCTTTGGTGGTGTCAAGCTGCACCCAACTTCTTTTCTTGATATTCTTATTTTTTTTTGAAAAAGGGCGCTTTTTATTACTTAAATGATTAAAGTATTACACCCGGCCTCTGCATAACTAACATGCACACAGCCAAATGATATTCTTATAACTGCTTATGCACTTTGGAATGCTTGAACAATTTGGTTCAAGGTTGTGTTACTTTGGAAAATATGGTGAACCAGCGAAGCTGTGTTTATATATTGATAGAATGCACCGATTTACTACTTTTGTAGAGTAAATAGTGGTCAACCCACATACCAGTGAAGGCATGTTGTACCATGGTACACTTTGTTGCAACAATTAGTTGTTTTCATGTTAGATTACTTATTATTGCCATTGCATAAGAATTGTTTTCCAAAGTCGTGATAATCATTTCGACTCTTGTTATATATCACATGGATGGGTAGATGTGGGTTATTTGAGCATGATTTGAGGTAATACTAGACCCAAGGCATTCTGGCAACTTGTTGGTAGCCACACCTCAAGGGCAAGGAAGAAATAGGCTAGAATATAAATTGCTTATTTTCAGGTTAACTGATAGATGATATATGCTCCCCCTATTATTGGCCAGTTGGATTAGTCCCTAAGAAAGTAATCTTGTCTAAATAAGGTAATGTCTAAGTGAATAGCACCATGTTGCTCAACTTGTATTGTAAACAAGAAACGTTCTCATGCACAGTATCCTTTCTTCAATGCAATTGGATATCTATGACATTGAGTGAGACCGCATGTATCTGCATGGATATATAGTAAAGTAGTCCAACGACTTCAGATTTCCTTGTAACATTTCCAAATTTGTGTGGCTCATTTATGGATATAGTGCTATCACTATGCCATAGTATTTAAAAAACCAGTCAAATCATACGTACATGTACCACTAATACCTACATTGACTCCTTAATGGTTGGTATTAAAATCACAATATAATTATATAAGTACCGTTTAGGAGTTCCTATACACTCATGGAGGCGCGCGTATCATTCATGATCTTAAATCATACTCATTTTTTACAGTCTGATCGAACCCCATTCTTCTGAGCTCACATTTCAAACTTGCTCAAATTTCACATCAAAATTTAACTTCTCCAGGGGGAATGGCATCTATAAAACTGGAGTTGGCTCTCGTTGTCCTCTGTTCCATTTGTTGTTCTCCAGAGATTAAATATTCTCCCAAAGCCTATGCGCTCATGTTTACAACGATGGTAAAAGCTAAAGAGTCTATGTTTACAGTGCTTTGGCAAAGTCCATGTTGTATATGGTTACTCCAGTTCTTTGGCAAAGTCAATGTTGTCAACAAACACCTGCATGAAAAATAGACAAACAGTTGAGTCTCGAACCGGTGAGCAATCAATGGTTCGAAGATCAGCATGATGGGGAAAGGGTGATACCGATTTCCACCCATCGGGGTCCAGGATGGCCGTGATCTTGGTGCCGAGCCCTGGCAAGGGACCTGCCTCCCGCACCACTTTCCCTCCGGACAGCTTCACCACCTCGGCGGTCTTGTAGACATCGTCGGTGCCTATCGCGATCTGTGGAAAAAACCCAGCATACCGAGAACTTAGCAATGCAGCAACATTTGGAACAACAATTGGCGGTTCAAATGGTCTATGAACTGCAAATGCAATGGAGTATGTCCTTCTATACCTGAGCATAGGCACTCCCCTTGTCATATTCAGTGACACCGTAGTTGTAGGTCAACTCCAGAACCGCATTCTGGTCTTCAGGACCGTACCCCATCATCGCCACCGTGTACTGCACAAGAGCTTGTCCAGTTTACACGTGGGACTTTTCAAGAAACAAGATGATATATTGAGCAAAGCAATCACCTTGTATTCAGGGTTGTCTCGCTTCCGGAGCAGTTTCATACCACAAGCCTACAATTTAGCGACGAGACGTCACTACGGCGAGTCGATGACCATTTCTAGGACAAGTATTTTCGGACGGAGGGAGTACAACAAACCGCAAAACTTTCATGAACAAGAAGCAGTTCTAAGGTACCTACCTTCTCGTAGAAGCTTATGGCTCGGTCGAGATCACCGACACGAAGCATCACTTGGCATAGTGGCTCTGGAGTCCCTGGCCTCTCTAGGATCTCGAACTTGTAGCCGTCGGGGTCTTCGATGAACGCGATCACGGTCTTGCCACCCTTGACAGGGCCAGGCTCCCTAGTCACCTTGCCTCCCTTCGCCCTTATGAGTTCAACTGTTTTCGCCACCTGTCGTGACAAACCACCAGGTTCAAGGAACATTATTGTTCAATAGAGCATCGTACTATACTTGTTACGAAATAATCGTAAAGGCTCATGAAGTGGTGTGTTACATCATCGGTTGCAATGCCGAAATGACCGAACCCCGCTCCGATATCGTACGAATCAACCCCGTAGTCTGCAGATGAATAAGTTGTCAGGTCCACATTAGCAATGATAAAAATTACAGTGAGAATGCGCTGGTTCTGTGTGCCATGTAGGAAGAATTACTGTAGGTGAGCTCGATGGCAAAGTTGGTTTCCTCGGGGCCGTATCCGAGGAAGGCATTGGTGTACTTCTCTTCGGGTATGTCACGCTTCCTCAGCAGCTTCATGCCCAGGCACTCTGTATAGAACCTGCATTCATCGGCCAGGAAGACCTGTCAGAATCCATCCTCCGGTAAAGAACGACACAGGTGGTGCAGCTAATACGGCGGCGGGCTGACTTGATGGTCCTGTCGATGTCGCCGACGCGGTAGACGACGTGGAGGAGCCTCCTGTTGTCCTTCTTGGCCCAGGTGAAGGCCTCGTCATTGCTGGAGAATGAGGTGGCCGCGGCCTGCGCGGCGCCGGCGGAGGCGCGGAGCTTGAGCTTGGGCGTGCTCATCAGCCTGATGGGGTCGGACTGCAGCGCTATTCCGGGAAGCAAGCAACAGATGAACGGAATCAAGCAGACGCAATGCTCGTGTTCTCGGTTGGCGTGGAGGAAGGAACGTGAGCTTACCTGCGCCTGCGGCAGCGGTGGAGAGGAGCATGGATCTCCGGGGGACGGCTGCGGCGGCAGCGGCC
>NW_024117680.1:0-7129 GCF_003073215.2 Triticum urartu | reverse complement strand
GACGGCGTTGCTGTCCCGCCGGCTTTTCTACGCCGGCGCCCTTCCTGGCTGTGCCGACGCATATGTTGCCGACGGCCCTATGCCGACGGGGGCCGTCGGCATAGGCCTATCCCGACGGGACTCAGGGCTATGCCCCCTCACCCATAGGGGGCGATTCTGGTAGTGCATGGCAATGAGGAGCTCAACCGCCGGAGCCAGGAGAAGCAACCCGACGGCCAAGCCCCCTCACCCAAACCGCTAGGTGAGCTCCCGTTGGCTGAATAACAATGGTCTATGTTGGCACTGCCTCCTCACAGCACCTTCTTCTTCCTTCTTTGTTCTCTCACAACTCATTCAAGAACAAGGAAGAACACATGAAAGATTTGGTGTCGAGCTGCCTCTCACAGCCTCAGACTTTTCTCTCCTTTTATTCCTCATGTCCGTTCTCTTCTCAACCAAATGAACTGAATTACATCGGTTTTAGCCGGAGCAACACAGCAACACACCTAATACGCACCCACTAACTATTATACATGCATGCACACACGCCGGCCAAGCCACACAACGGCTTGATCCTTTTTTTGCTCTCCACAAGGTACTTGCATGCCCACGTTTCAGCACTTGTACAGCCGCCGCAATATATTAGCGGAACGGCGAACCAAAGAAACTTTGATTCCAGCAAAAGATTGAAGCATCGTCTTGATCTCCTCCACCCAAGGCTCTTCATCGGTTGGTTCAGCATTTAAATGGTACGAATGTGTGCATCTGCGGACCGGAGCCTTGGAGGAACCATTCTTTTTGAATGGAAAACAAAAACGATCTTGAAAAATAAAACAGAAAATGGAAGGTATGTGCAGAATTGGGCTGCGAGAACAAACTGAGCCTGGTTGCTTCCATTGTACTTCTTGTAGAAGGCCTATAGCCCAAAACCTCCAACGGGGATCAGTGTTCCGCCGCCGCTGACTTGCCGGTGCGTGCCTCCAATTCCCCGCACCATCTCCCACCACGCTCGCTCCCTTGCTTTGCCGTTGTGGCCCACACAGACAAGAGCCTGGCCTCTCGCCGTGGCGTCTCCGGGCGCATGGATCGCCGCCGCCACGGATGAAATCGCTGACCAACCGGTACGGACCTGGTAGGCATCGGCGCTGGTTACGGTGGCGAACCAGGGGTCGCGGAAGCGATGTTGTGTGAGAAGCGGCGCAAACACTCGGCTTGCCAGCGGAGGGAGAGGAATACGCGCGCAGAGTTGGGCGGTGGTCGCCGGCGAGGTTCTGTGCGAGTCAAGGAAAAGCACGGTTACCAGCTATGGAGAAGCACGGCTTGATTGAGTGGATACAATCTACGGAGAGGACCACGATTAATCTGTTTGCGACGAATTGGCATAGAAAGTCACAATGTTTAGATGGATATACATTGTGTGCATCCGGATTATGAAACTTTAGGGGCTGTAGTTACAGCCAAGAAGGCCTTGGTGGCTGTCTGCCTCTGATGCCTTTTAGCAGTTGGAACACAAAACTCATAACAATAAATTGTATTCCTTCTGTGGTCCGTAACTTAGGACGCTGGTATATGGATGCTCTTGACTCTAGGTCATGCATACATGGAATATGTTCTACTACAATGCCGAATTTCACTGCGCTTGTTCAATTTCTGAATGTACTCTAGTACATGCCACCTTCTCACAGTCTTGATTCACAAGGTCTATCTGCTCAAAGAGTTGGCGATTGTTGTAGGCTTTTTGAATTCATAAGGCTGATCTCTTCAGGTCTGGTAGAACTTGAACTTTGTACATCCATATTGTGAGCTGAACTTTCCCTGCAATGAGAGATAAGCACGGAGGTAAGGTTGTTGCAAAGAAACAAACAAACAAAAATATGAGAGAAATATCTTACAGTAGTTCACAGAAGTTCTGCTTCGGCGGCATGTCCAGATCATCTAAGCTTCTCTCAAACATTTGTAGAACTTTGGTTATAGTAGGGCGATACATAGGTAACACCTGTATGCACCACAAGCCAATGAATGTCATCTTTCTCGCAATCTCCTCAATTTCTCTTGTCACTTCACATGCTTGTAGTCCATCATCTTTTGCAAAGTGATCGTAAATCCAATCTGGAAAATACTTTTCGCTGGATTTTGCAACAATTGATTTTACGTTTCTCCTACCTCCAACCATCTCCAACAGCATCATTCCGTAACTATAAACATCCGACTTTGTTGAAACCACCCCGAAGGTTCGAGAGTGAACTTCTGGGGCGATAAATCCAATTGTTCCTCTAGCTCCAGTCATTGAAAGATTGCTCTCTTTTGTATGACACAATTTAGCTAGACCAAAATCAGCAATCTATGGGCTAAAATCTTTGTCTAGATGGATATTTTGAGGCTTGATATCGAAATGGACGATACGTGTATTACAGCTATGGTGCAAGTATTCGAGGCTACGAGCAATCCCGATTGCTATCGCATAAAGCCTCTCCCATCCTAAAATTTCTTTGGGGTGCTCCGAATAAATGTACCGATCCAAGGAACCGTTGGGCATGTACTCATATATAAGAGCTCGTTTTGATCCCTCCAAACAAAACCCAAATAAACTAACAACATTAACATGAGAGGTCCTGCCAATGCTCATGACCTCATTCACAAACTCGTCCCCATTTCCTTTGCAGTCATGCAAGAATTTCACAGCCACCAGATGACCATCATGTAGTCTTCCTTTGAAAACCACACCATAGCCACCTTTCCCAAGCTGATTGTTGCGAGAAGACGTTATCTTCATTACCTCTGAGTATGTGTATCTTGTTGGAGCTAGGGATCCATACGACACTATCATGGCCTCGTAATTTTTTCAGTGTTGCTGCTAGTCTTCTTGCAAAGGAGATACCATAGTCTCTTTCCCTTTCTATGCCATATCAGCACATAAAGACATGCAAAGAGAAATGCTGCAGTTGCTGATGTCATACCTGAGATGGAAGCAGATGTTATTTCCTTTTGTAAAACAGAAGTTATAATACTATGATTTCCAGACAGTCAGTAGTTTAAATTTCTCCTTCCACAAGAGTACATGGTGGCAAAAGTAGCAACATTATTTTTGCCACACTTGCCTAACTTGAGTTGCTCAAATTGTTAGCCACACTTTGGCTTGCCTAAGGGCTTTCCCTTTCTATGCATTATTAGCACATAAAGACTTGCAAAGAGAAAGGTTGCAGCTGCTGATGTCATACCTGAGATGGAAGGAGATGTTATTTCCTTTTGTAAAGCAGAATTTATAATACCGTCATTATTATTTCCAGACCATCAGTAGTTTAGAGTTCTCTTGTGCACGGTGGTAAAAGTAGCAAGATGTTGAATGCCATAAATTGATCAATCTTGTTATTATGCACAAACTTAGAGTTACTTGTTTCAGATTTTACTTTACAATCTATTTTCCATTATTATGGACATGATAAATTTGAAGTTCCAATTTTACCATAAAAAATCACTATTAGCAAGCTAATGATAGTTAAATCATTACATATGAAAAAGATGGCAAAAACATTAGCATACCTATTAGCATAATCTTCTTCCCTCTCTTCTCGCCACCTGAAATGTAACATGCCATTTATGAGTAAAAACAGTGTTACCCAATAGTACTACGTTCACTGTCTTTCCAAAAGAAAGAGACAAGCATCGTAAATGAATATTCAATATTCTCTGCAAAGTACACCAGAAAAAAACATTGCAAGATAGTGAAGAGCAATAGAGATGACTTTCTTTTGATTGAGCAACTATGTCACCAAATATCGGTTTGACAAAAATATATTTATCATAGGCCTGTGTAGATTTGATAGCCAGTATAACAGTTTGCATAAACTGTATATTATAAGGACCGGACATCTCAGTCCGCATAGCAATTAGCAGGAACATGGGTGCTCTGTTATTTGTTTGTGCAAATGTCCGTTGTACCAGCATGATCAACAGTGCACCAAAACCGAAGAGTACTTAGGTACAGACCTAGACCAGTAGCATGGGCTCTGTTTTTTTTTTTTTTTTTGCGAATGAGCATGCGCTCTGTTGAAATTGCTAAGCAGTACATTTTCGTGGCATAATGTACTCCTTCCGTCCCATTATGTAAGACGTTTTTGCATGCTATGTTGCATTCATTTTTCCCGTAAATCTCCTATATAGCTCGCAGAACTACTCAGTTTGCCAAAACCGAAGAGTACTTAGTCTATAGAACTAAACCGGTGCACATTTTTTGCATAGGTCAAACTCACTGTCACTATTATACATGTGCGAAGCTCACCGCAGATGGTGTGGACGGAGACACATGCACTCGGAGTCAGAGCAGTGGCACTTTAAGATATTGTAGGTACTATTAACCCGGCAAAGCCCTCCACTTTCCTCGCAGGCCATGCAATCACCCGGCGTATAGTAAGAAGAAACCCACCCTTCATCAACCTTTTGTAGTATCCCTATTGTGCCCTCGTACCCAGCACCGGCATCATCGACGCCATGCAGCTCCTAGGCACCGGACTCCATTTTTCATCGGGCTTGTACCCACCGGTGAACACATAAAAGGTAAGAGTATCTAATAGATCTAAGCCATTGATCTCATTAGTTAATGATCTGATTAACTCTTACCTCACATGTAAAAAGAGGGGGTAAGAGGGAGCATGTTAAAATTTGCCATGAGTTGAACGTTGGCACGCTGGATCCATTCGTGTGTTAGACATAATCTTGACATGCATAAGTTTGTTAGCCGGGCCATGCATGATTGTTGGTTAGTAGCTTGGTCAAGTCGTGTGTGGCTGTTAGAGAGTTTCCAGTAGAAGATAAGGTCAGTGATTAGTGCATCCAGGTTGTTACGTGAGGTGAGTGCATGGTGGTTGTTGCCGTGCATGTAGCTCGCTCAGTGCGTGCGTGTGCGTGGAGTTAGTGGCCGGTGGGGTGGGAGGGTCGTGTGTGTGCGCCCATATATAAATACCCCATGTACTGATCAACCGGAGGCGCCGGTATGAGCTGTGTGTAGCCATGTAGCCACTGTAAGGAAGAAAAGGATTGGGGCGTTCGTACGCCCGTGGCGGCGTTCGTGCGCCGGCCGAAAAATCTTGTGTCCACTGTTCTTCTTTTTCCACCTCCATTCGAGTGAGAGGAGAGGTAGCTAGAGGGCTGCGGTTTCAACATCGTGCACTTCATGGGTGCCCATGCAGGCAGCAGCGGCTGTATGTGCAGGCCGGTGCAGTTGAAGAGGAAGAAGAGCTCCTTGTTGCCGGGGCTGAAGCCAAAGGGCGTGAGGCCGAGGTTGAAACAGACGTTTACTTGGAGCTCGATTGCAGGTGCCGTCGTAGAGCTCGATGTTGGTGTCTGGGAAGGCGGGAACGAACTGTCTTTGTAAGAGATATCCAGGATCGTCTGGTTGTTCCAGAATGAGTTCTTGAGGAAAGCCTTTCGGTGTCGTCACAGGTGACCTGGAAGGTCCGGTAGCCACACTCAGATGGAGTTGTGCCGCCGGGTATGCGACGCGGAGGCCACTACATGTGGTTGGCTCGCGGAACGACACCGAAGCATTGTTGGTGGTGCTAGATAGGAGGGTGAGCAGAAGCATGGCTGAGCAGAACATGGCAGACGTGAAACAGATCCATCTTTAACTGTGTAGCGTGTACTAAAAGTGTGCAAACCTTAGGAAAAAAATTCCTTTTCCTCACCAAAAAACATATGGTATGCAAACTAGATGAGAGACGAGAAGGAAACAAATCAGGAGTTTGTCAAAGTATCATTGTCATGCACTTGTCAATTTTCCGGTGACTTCAAAATCTTGATTTGTCTATATTTTTTGTATGGTGCAGCAATCGTAATGATCGTGTGCCCACCAAAGGGGACACGGTGTAACTACTGCCGGCGGACTAAAGCTTTACCAATCGAGTATACCACTCCCCTTCAGGATCCATATATCCAGTACGATTGATCAACGGAGATAACTATCACATTTCTCACTATGTGTATTTCCATGTTCTAGAACTACTAACTACATGTATTTCAAGTTGCCAGCTAGTAGCTTGAGGTTTAATTTTGAGTTTTAGAATTATGTAAATTAATTTGGAGGCTTACCCGCACATGTCAACCCGCGCAGCATGCCATTGGAGCAGACGCAAGCGAACTCCGCGGTTGAGTTGCTGTACCGGCACTTGCCCCTGCTCGCGGCGCAGCCGGGGCAGTCTCCTACACCCGCGCCCGCCTAATCCAGGGGGAACCCTGCCTTCAGGAGACGAATTTACTTGGCCGCCGTTGAGACAGCTGCCTCCGACCCGAGCACCAGAAGGTATGTGTACGTGCAGTTCCCGGCCGGGATTGCAATCGAAGAGGAGGCACAGGGCCAGTGGCGGAGCTTGACAAGAATCCATGGGGGGGCCAATGACAAAAAAAATATTAACCAACCGCAACAAACCTGAACTTTGTAGCCTTCAAACAAATTTATACTTATATTATCCATAATGGTCCCAAAATACATGTATGATTAGCATTTAGCAATACATACTCCATAATAAGAGAACTAACTACGCCAAAATACACAACCGGTAGCAACTACTCAGCAGAACAAATACAAATCTGTCATGCAAGAAACAAGAAATCCTTAATTAGATCAGATGAATAGGCATATAGATTGCTAAATTACTAATCAAACTTATATAAGAAACAACAAGAAATCTCATTTTTTTAGTGCTGCACCTATTTCCCCAATTTCACTGTCGTACTCGTATCTATGGAACAACGGACACGAGGGATACGAATTCCAATAGTTTAAGGTGGGCACAGCCGCACGAGGGATACAAATTCGTATGGGGAGTGATGTACGGTGACGACGGGTAGCCGGCCGGCCGACCGGGATGTTCGCCGCAACAAGAAATCTCATTTTTTTAGTGCTGCACCTATTTCCCCAATTTCACTGTCGTACTCGTATCTATGGAACAACGGACACGAGGGATACGAATTCCAATAGTTTAAGGTGGGCACAGCCGCACGAGGGATACAAATTCGTATGGGGAGTGATGTACGGTGACGACGGGTAGCCGGCCGGCCGACCGGGATGTTCGCCGGCAACGTGCGCGGATCAGGGCGAGCTTCTGGTCGGCATCGGGGCATCCAGTAAGTGTGGCGGCCGGGCCGGGCGGCGCCC
>NW_024117679.1:0-5863 GCF_003073215.2 Triticum urartu | reverse complement strand
ATGATGATTTTTCAAAATAAAGTAAATAGTCCAGCAGGTCCCAAAGGACGTCTTGACTAATGAGATGGTGCGATGCGATGTGACTGCCAACTATGGACTAAAGATGGATCCAAGGACTCAGTCTGATCTGCAGACATCAGCACCATGGTACGTTAATTCATGCCGCATATTTCACTCCCAGCATTTTACGTTTAAAAATGGGCATTTCAAGTTTCATGACATGATAGTAACTCAAACCATGATAACTGAGTAATATGATTGATTGCCTGGTTTGATTTGGGAAATGCAAGCAAACTAGCTACGCACTGCTCGTCCTAGCTTAGCTACGCGGGCCACTCTTCGGAGCAGAGGACCGCACTGACTCCGAGCACAGAAGTTGGGTACAGGAGCGATGGACAGATCGTGCGATAACCTAGTAATCCGAGCACAGAAGTTAGGTACACAGCAAAGTTATGTTGATCAATCAGTTCGACCACCGTTTTCAGGAACTTCATCTTTTCATCTGCCAATATACTCGGCGCCTATGAATTTGTTTAATAATTATGTCTATGCAATCAAGCGTGCAATACTTTATTTTCACAACAGTGAAATTTAGAGTCGAAAATTAACGCTCTGTTTACCTGGATGAGCTGTTGAGTTTGTCACTGACTCACTTCGATGGTATTGGGGCAGAGCTTCCCTTCAGGACAGACACACTGGAATGCAAACTGACCGAACCTGCACACCCTGCCGCTCATTTGTCGGCATCTATCGCAGTGCCCTAGCGGCGCCGGCAACTTCAGTAGGAATCCATCACTGATCAGCCGCACGTAGTCGTAGTGTAGCTGAGCTGGCTCCATTCCTCGGCGCACCGGCACGCTCACCGAGCTACAGTTCTGGGGATGAAAGCGCGGTGCATCTCCGGTCAGATCTTCTGGCCATGCATGTTTACTTTTCTCTAAGATGGAATATCTGGAGTTTGGACTGGTATTCATTCTGGCATTTGCATTTCCTTTGCACGTTTCTTTTATTCATTTCTTTTGAATAGAAGATTCTCTTGTTTTATCAGGTCAACGTTTCTGAAAGAGTACCGGTTTCAACATGTGTACCGGCTTCTGTGACCAATTGTATGGTTGAGAATTCAGACAAGACTTTGATGAGGAGAAGGCATAACTGGATAAGCATATGGTTATTGATATATACTCCCAAGATGCAATCAAGTGTAGCATCACCATAAAAGGCAACTAACTCTTCGGAACGGTAATTGCATTTGTGGCACACTGTGAAATCTGTGTGAAATCAAAAGTGTATTGGTGTACGGTCACAATCTCCCGCCACGTAATCGAACCGAGTGCCACTGCAATGGGGCAAACCGCCAAGCAAACGCCACCCCGCCTTCTCGGTGGTGCTTAGACCGCAAATGCAGGACCGCGGCAACGCTGTTTCCTACGGTATGCCGCAAACTCTTGGCTCGGCCACGGACGGAGAACCTACGCCCTGCCCTGCGGAGGAGTAGCGCAGTGGTCACCAGCAAGGCTATGCCTGACGTGAAGCAAAAGGGCGGTGGTGTTTGCTTGAGTGATCGCGCAGAGCAGCAAGGGACCAAGTAAGTGTGCACCTTCTGCTTCCACTATCAATTTGGCGACTGTTACTAATATATTTTTGGTGACTGTTACGCCCATAGATCAATATGATCTGCTGATCTTATAATTTATACGCTTATAGGTTCCTGGATAAGATATACTTGAATCTTGGCATATGTTGTTAACGCGTCCAGGTTCCTGATTTTGCTAACTTGGGCAATACTTCTGATTAACGGAACTACAGAAATACATTTATCAAAGTACTTTTTGTTACCAGAATAGCAAGTTACACATTGTTCCAGAGAGTGCCGCATTGCTCTAGTTTATGCATACGTGGCATAACGGTGTATTGCACATGCTACTCAAATTGTCAATTCCACCATTAGACAGCCTTCTCTGTAATTTATAAGAAAGAAAAAGTGATGGTATCTCAAAGTAAATTGGAAGTCTGAGATGCTTGCCTGAAACTAAGGAATTTCTAAGCAATGGTGCATTGACAATTATATATGTTTGTTTTATGATACATTGCTGAACTCCGCTGCGCTTGTTTATCTCTGGTACAAGTCACCTTCTCAAAGAATTGGTAATCACTGCAACATTCTTGAATTTACATGTCTTATCTCCTCGGATCTTTTAGAATTTGAACTTTGTACATTCATGTTGTGAGCTGAATTTTCACTGGAATGAGAGATAAGCACATATCAAGTTATTGAATATAATTGTTCAACATAGCAACTTCACCGAAAAATAATGAAACAAAGATTTATGGAGAAATATATCTTACAGCAATCCAGAGAAGTTCTGTTTGGGTGGCATGTCCATGTCATCTGAGCTTCTCTCGAACATTTCTAGAACTTTGCTTATGGTAGGGCGATATGTAGGCAATATTTGTACGCACCACAAGCCAATTAAGGTCATCTTTCTTGCAATTTCCTCAATTTCTCCTGTGACTTCACATGCTTGTAATCCATCATGTTGTGCAAAGTGGTCGTAAATCCAGTCTGGAAAATACTTTTCGCTGGAATTTTCAACAATTGATTTCACGTTTCTCCTGCCTCCAACCATCTCCAAAAGCATCATTCCATAACTATAAACGTCTGACTTGGTTGAAACCACTCCGAAGGTTCGAGAGTGAACTTCTGGAGCGATGAAGCCAATGGTTCCTCTAGCACCAGTCATTGAAAGCTTACTCTCCTTTGCATGACACAACTTAGCTAGACCAAAATCAGCAATCTTTGGGCTAAAATCCTTGTCTAAAAGTATATTTTGAGGCTTGATATCGAAGTGAACAATCCGTGTATTACAACCATGATGCAAGTATTCTAGGCCATGAGCAATACCGACTGCTATCGCATAGAGCCTCTCCCATCCTAAAATTTCTTTCGGGTTCTCCGAGTAAATGTACTTGTCCAAAGAACCGTTAGGCATGTACTCATATATAAGTGCTCGTTTTGATCCCTCCAAACAAAACCCAAATAAGCTAACAACATTAACATGAGAGGTCCTGCCAATGCTCATAACCTCATTCACAAACTCATCACCATTTCCTTTGCAGTCATGCAAGAATTTCACAGCAACTAGACGTCCATCATGTAGTCTTCCTTTGAAAACCACACCATAACCACCTTTCCCAAGCTGATTGTTGCGAGAAGACGTTATCTTCATTACCTCTGAGTACATGTATCTTTTGGGAGCTAGGGACCCATATGACACTATCATGGCTTCATAATTCTTTTCAGTGTTGCTGCTAGTCTTCTTGCAAAGGAGAAACTGTATTCTTTCCCCCTTTCTATGCCATATCAGCGCATAAATACATGCAAAGAGAAAGGTTGCAGCTGCGGATATCATACCTGAGATGGAATTAGAAGTTATTTCCTTTTGTAAACTAGAGGTTATAATACTATGATTTTCATACCATCAGTTGTTTAAATTTCTCTTTCTGCAAGGGTACACGATGGCAAAAGTAGCAACAAGCTGAATGTCATAAAGTGATCAATTTGTTATTATGCACAAACTTAGTCTTTCTTGTTTCAAATTTTATTTTCGAATCAATTTTCAATGATTACAGACATGATAAAATTTGAAGTTGCTTCGTTATTAGAGAAAATCACAATTAGTAAATTACTGATATTTAAGTCATCACATATTAAAAGATGGAAAAAATACCTATTGGTATAATCTTCTTCCCTTTCCTCTCGCTACCTGCAAGATAATATAACATTTATGAGTAAAAGCAATGTCACCTAATAGTACTAGATTGGTTGCTAATTACTAAACTATGACACATGCATCGTATAAGACAATCCCATATTCTGCCGATGAAGTTATGAAAAGAAACATTGCAAGATATATAGTGAACAACAATAGAACATGGACTTTCTTTTGATTGAGCAACTATGCATGTCGCTCAAATTAATACAGGTTTGACAAAATATATATTAAGTATAGGACTATGTGGACTTGATATTTAATATCAGATATTGCATAAACTGTGAATTATAATGATGCGTGTCAAGGATATTGCACCAAAATCGAAGAGTACTTAGGGTACAGAACTAGACCGGTCACACTAGCTAGGCAGTACTCCCTCCGTTCCTAAATATTAGCCTTTTTAAAGATTCCAATATAGACTACATATGAAGCAAAATGAGAATCTACACTCTAAAATACGTTATATACATCTGAATGTTCTTTGTATTGAAATCTTTAAAAGGGCTTATATTATAAACAGAGGGAGTACATTTTAGTGCACATAGTATAGTACTCCCTCCGTAAACAAATAGAACACATCATGGTAATTAGCAGGTGGACCATGATGTGTTCACCAAGGTTATATTTTCTCGATTCCGATTTTTTAGTAGGGACCGGGAAACTGGTTTATGAAAGATCTCGGAATTTTCAAACGAATTTTGAATAAAAAAAGTTGTGCTTCAATATAATACGTTTAAGCCTTGTTTTGACACAGTGATGTTTCTGTTCACGTGGCTAGCGTCTTCTCTATGTTCGGAAGCTCGTGGGTTCGAAACACTGATCCCTCTTGGCGCTGCACTATTTTTTCCAAACTGGAAAAAACTTTGAAAAGTCAGTCGTCAAAAACGGGGATTTGATCCTGTGACCCCCAGGAGCTATGCAAGCGATTTACCACCATTCTAACGGCTATCTTCTGTTTACATAGGCATACAAGCGCCATTTGGCATATGTTTGCCTTATAAATTCAAATAAAAAATTACGGGTGATATTTGAATTTTTCGCTGAGTAATGGAAGGGCCCGTTTTCGACCGGTTTCCATAAATCTCGACCAAGCAAAAAAACCTGATGTTCACTTCTCCTGTAAATCTCCTCTATCACCAGGACTTACTTATTTTGCCAAAACTTAACTAAACTGTGGCATCTTTTTTGCACAGGTGAAACTCATTGTCACTATTATACGTGGGAAGCTCACCGCAGATGGTGGACGCAGACAGACGGTGGGAGCAGTGGCACTCCAGAACAAACCCGCCTTTCATCAGCGGCCGGTTTTCTGCCCCAGCCACGCGCTCGTACCCCATTACCGACATCACATGGACAAGCTGCAGCACCCCAGCAGTGGGCGCCCACACAAGTGGTGGCGGTAGCGACAGGAGCTCGGTGCAGTTGTAGAGGAAGAAGAGCTAGATTAGGATCGGATCTATCAATTGATTAAACCCATGTTATACAGCTGAAGGCTAACCTTTCTGGCACTCCCAAAAGAATTGTTCCAGATAATGTAATCATTGGATATTATCAGTCACTAGTAGAAAAAGGGTCAATCGTGAAGCACATTAGTGCCGGTTTGTATTTGAGCCACATTAGTGCCGGTTCCAACGGCTAGCCGGGCCGCTTTCATTACGGATAGCCGGGCCGCTTTCATTAGTACCGGTTTGTGCCACGAACCGGTACTAATGAGAGTGGTGGCAGGATGTTGTCAGACAGGTGCCCCTCCAGCACCTTTAGTACCGGTTCGTGCCACGAACCGGTACTAAAGGTCGTCCTATATAAACCCTTCGTCCACCAGCACTCTGTTCTTCCCCCTTTCCCCTCTCCGGCCCTCTCCTCTGTTCTTCCCTTCTTCCTCTCGAGTTCATCACAAAATTTGCCCAAAATTTGTCAAGATTTGAAGGCCCTCATCCATTCAAATGATCACAAAGGTTAGCAACTTTGTCCTTTCATCTCTCATTGCTAGATTAGCTCTTGAATTGGTTTATATAGTGATTAATTTGTGAGTTTAGTAATTTGGGAGGATATATATATATATGTGCTAGTATTTGATTTATATGCAATTT
>NW_024117678.1:0-15204 GCF_003073215.2 Triticum urartu | reverse complement strand
TATGTGGTGCACCCCTGCAGGGAAGTTAATCTATTCGAATGGCCGTGATCTTCGGTAACAGGACGACTTAGAGTTGTACCTTGACCTTATGACAACTAGAACCGGATACTTAATAAAACACACCCTTCCAAGTGCCAGATAGAACCGGTGATCGCTCTCTCACAGGGCGACGAGGGGAGGATCATCGGTTAGGATTATGCTATACAATGCTACTTGATGCTACTTGGTGAACTTACCATCTACTCTCTCCTACATGCTGCAAGATGGAGGTGGCCAGAAGCATAGTCTCCTACAGGAATCTGGAACTTTGCCATCCGCCAGCAGATGAAAACAGGTCCGGTAGAACGAGCTACGGCAAAGGCATCTTTGAAGTCTGCTGGCGGACGGCAAAGATGAAATGGTCTTTGTCGTCCGCCAGCAGACGATAAAGGACATGGACAGTAGACGTGTGAGCTACAGGCCGTTAGTGTGTTAACGGCGTGCTTTGCCGTCCACTGGCGGATGGCAAAGACCTATGCATATTTGTCGTCGGCTAGCGGATGACAAAGACCTTTGCATATTTGCAATCTGCCAGCGGACGGCATAGCAGTCCATGTGGCAGCACCTGGGAGGCTTGCCTATTTGATTTATTTGTCGTCCGCTGGCTGATGGCGAAGATGCAATGGTATTTGTTGTCTACCAGTAGATGGCAAAGCATCCAAATAGGCCAGCCTACTACCCCAGGTTGCACAAGTAGCTGACACATGGCCTATTTGCCATCTGCTGGCTGATGGCAAAGCTCTTTGCCATCTGCCAGCAGATGGCAAAGAGCCTGTGTAGCCCCTGTTTTTTTCTGATTTTTCTTAAATTCATTCAATTTAACGGATATATATATATATATATACACGCACACATATGAAAATACTTTCGACAAGCATACCAACACATATACATACCAAATCATATCCTTGCCATATGGATATGATCATCCAACACATATACATAGCAAATCAAAAGTCCATATGCAACATATATAGCTAGCCAACATATCCAACAAGAAGCATACAATGGTTTCATCCATACATACATATATTGGTAGCAAGTTTCACATAGTTCATCCTACAAAATCTAAACAAGAAGGAAGCATAAAGAGAAGAGTAGACTCCATCAATGCAAGCTTCCTCATCTAAAACAAATCTGCAAATTTGGAAAGAAGAAAGTTAGAAGAAGAAGAAGAAGAAGACTAGTTAGAAGAAGAAGAAGAATATTTTTATCTTCTCTTTCTTTTTCTCCTCTCATATTCTTTATCTTCTTCTTCTAACTAAGGTAGGTAAAAATGCCATTTTATTGCTAAGCTAGGTAAAAATGCTAAGTGTAGGTAATTTTAGAGCTAAGCTAGGTAAATAGGTCATTTTGGAGCTTAGTAAGGTTATTATGTCATTTTTGAGGAAAATAAGCTAAGTCTATATCATTTTGGAGGTAACAAAGGTTATCATGCCATATTTGATCCACATATGCTAAGTATGTCATAAATGAACTAAAGAAGCTAAGTATAGCTCATTTTTTATCTAACTTAGGTAATTATGCCATTTAGGAGGAAAATAAGCTAAGTATCCATTTGTAAAGCAAAACACTAGAGAAAACTAACCCTCATCACAACAAATGTGATGAAGATCGCAACTAAGGTCATAATTGATCCAACGGCATAATGATACCAAGCCTCGGTATCAATGGCATATTTTCTAATCTTCTTAAGCTTCAGGCGCATTGCATCCATCTTCAAGCACATTGCATTCATCTTCATCTTGTGATCATCGATGACATTGGCAACATACAACTCCAATGTCATCTTCTCTTCTTCAATTCTTTTAATTTTTTCTTTCAAATACTCATTTTCTTTTTCAACTAAATTGAACTTCTCCACGAGAGGGTCAGTTTTAAATTCCGGTTCACATACCTCCTAGATTAAATGATCTGTATGTCAGCTTGATGGCCATAATTGTCATAAATGTGAAATGCAACAAATAGTTAGGAAAGATAATTTACCACATCCGAATCATAAAGCGGGCGAGGGCCGACGGGGACGGGCATCAAGACCATGACACTATGTATAAGAAACAATCATATGAAGTAAGAAAATTATACATACCAACTATATAAAACATACAATCATACAGGTAACTATATAAATTATGTACAACATAAAAAATTGAATACCTAATAATAATCTGGATCGTTGGGTTCAATAAATGCTCTGGGATCAATAAATGCATCATCATCATCACTATCGGTAATGACGTGCTCATCATCATCATTAATAAATGCATCATTATCATGTGGAAGGCCACCTTTACGTAATCGGTCAAGCATTGGCAGGTCATCCGCAGCAGTAACCTCTTCTAGTTCAGGCTCTTCTTTTTCCGGCTCAGGGGTGAAGTCGGGTTCACTGTCGCTATCTACTTCAATGTTCTGGGGTGAAGTGGAGCGCTTCTTGAAACGTTTTTTGGAAAGATGTGTTTCTTGGAAGAATTCTCCTTCATATGTGTCTGGGTTAATGTGAGGTTCATAATTCTCTTCATTGGGGGAGGTGGTCTAACATGTGGCGGCACTTCATAAACGACATCCCAACCAATGAGATTCGATCCACCCTTTTTAGGTTCATTAGCATTGTACCGAGGCTTTGGATTATGCAAATGACGATTTTTGGCTTCTTAGTGTGCTGTCACGGAGTTTGCCACCTCCTCAGTAATGAATGCCTCGGCCATCGATGTTTCAATTCTACATTTATTTATACATTTTGCTCGTAGCATCTTCTATATCCTCTCAGTGGCATAGCACCAACGATTTTGCATGCCCCCCCCCAATCTTGCCTCGGTTGGGAGATGCAAAATCAAGTGTTGCATTGAATTAAAGAAGCCAGGCGGAAAGATCTTGTCTAACTTGCAGATCAACTCCGGCGCCAACTCTTCCATTTCTTCTAGCAGGCTAGGCAATAGTTCTTTCGCACAAAGAACACGGAAGAAATAGCTCAGCTCTGCCAGTACTAGCCATTCATCCTCAGGGATGAAGCCACGCAACATCACCGGCATTACCCGCTCAATCCATATGTGCCAATCATGACTCTTGAGACCAAATATCTTCAATTTATCAAGACTCACTCCCCTCTTTAGATTCGCTGCATACCCATCAGGGAACGTCAACTGCTGTTGCACCCACAAGATAATTTCCCTCATAGCTAGCCTTCGAAGATTGAACCATGCCTTTGGCTTAGTCCAGTTCTGCTTTCCTTTAGGTTCTTTCATGATTTTTAACGGCCTATCACATAGCGCCTCCAGATCGACTCTAGCCTTAGTATTATCCTTTGACTTCCCATCTATGCCGAACAATGTAGCAAAAAGTGCCTCGGCGATATTCTTCTCAAGTGTGCATCACGTCGTTGTTGTGTGGGCAAAGGAGGTCTTTGAAGTAAGGTAGATCCCACAAGCATGTCTTGTGAGTCCAGGCATGTTTCGAATTATACCCCTTGAAATACCATGGACGCTCTGAATCTAGCTCGAGAGCTTTTAACTGATCCAGCGTCTCTTGGCCTGTCAATGCAGGTGGTGCAGAGTTTTGACAACTCTACCTCTGATGAAGTTCTTCTTGTCTTTCCTAAACTTATGGCGAGGATCCAGGAACTGTCTATGCATGTCGAAGCAAGAAAACTTGCAATCGGCCTGAAGCCAATGAAACTCAAGAGCTCCCTTGCATGTGGGGCATGGGAACCTTCCATGCACACACCAGCCGATGAATAGTGCATACGCCGGCAAGTCATGTGTTGAGTACATGTACAAGACACGCATTATGAAGTTCTGTTTGCTAAAGGCGTCGTATGTCTTGAACCCATTATCCCAGGCTTCTTGCAATTCATCCTTTAGCGGCTGCATGTACACATTCATATTCTTCCCTGGATAGTTGGGCCCTGGAATTATCAATGTCGGGAAAATGTTCTTTCTTTGCATAGTCTGTCCGGGGGGAGATTGAGTGGAAAGACAAATACGGGCCAACAACTGTATTGGGCTGCCGTCAGACCAAACACACTGAACCCATCTGTGCTGATGTTGACTCGAGGATGCCTCAGATCTGCTGCTTTGTCATCATGTAATGCATCAAAGCTCTTCCATGCTGCACCGTTCGATGTGTGCACCATCATCAGCTTCCCATCTGCATCTAGTTGGGTTCTTTTGCCCGTTTTCTGCCATGTCATCTTCCTGGCCGTCTCTTTGACCATAAAAAGACGTTGAAGTCTTGGTATGATTGGCATATACCGGAGAACATTAACGGGGATTTTGGTCTTCGTCTTCTCATCCATACCGTTGTCTACCACAACATACCTGGATGACTTGCAAATGGGACAATAGTTCAAGTCTGCATACTAAAGCCTAAATAAGGCACATCCTTTCTCACAGGCATGTATCTTCTCATAGGGCATCTTAAGAGCATGGAGGATTTTGTCTGACTGGTACAGGTTTGCAGGTAGTACGTGGCCTTTGGGTAGAAAACGTCCAAATAGTCCAAATAATGCCATCGTTGCGTCGTAGCATTCTCTGCCCAAGTTGAATTGAGCCTTCGGAGCCATTATTTGTGAGATGGCATCCAGGTAGTAAAGCTCGGTGTGCTCCTGGAGAGGACGTTTTGAAGACTCCAACATTTCATTGAAGGCCTTTGTAGATTCCTCCATCTCATCGTCTGAGTCCCGAGAATCATCAAAGTCTTGCACTATGTCTTGCTTCCCAGTACCATGATCATCGATGCGACGACGAAGCACCTTAGCTCTGGCACGTTGGGCAGACTCGCCATGAAATGTCCACACCGTATAATCTGGCGTAAAACCCCACTTCTGTAGGTGTTTTCCCATTTCATCCTCTGTCCTCTTGTGCCAATTGTTGCACCCGGCACAAGGGCACCATGTTGTCCTCTGGCCATTTGCAAATGTGGCTCTCAGAAACCCCTTTGTTTTTGTTAACCATTCAATGGTCATGTCTTTCTGACTAGTGTGACCGGTGTACATCCATGCACGATTAGTCATCTTTCCTAGCTACTGGACACATAAGATATATATATATATATATATATATAGATATATATATGAACTTCCCGAGTAACGCGCCTGACCTTCCCCGAGTACTAGGTTGAACTTCAGCTAAAAGGTGTCGTTGGAAAGCTATGGACATCAGTATCATGACCCAAGTTAAATTTTTGGCAAAATGTAAGCGGGTTAAGAGCAGTTTTGAAAACCGTTTTTTCTTCATACAGAAAACCTGAATCATATTTTCGATCGCATTTTTAAACCGTTTATCGGAATGAGGCAAATAATATGGCGTTGGAAAGCTGCTGCAAAACCGGTCCTTCCACATGTTCAAAGTTTTCTCTAATTCCCTACGGTTAAAGAGTAATTCGGAAAATCGTAGAATTTCGCAAACGGAACACCCGAGTTTGTATTTTCGATGCCATTTCTAAACGGCCAATCCAATTGAGGCAAATAATATGGCCTTGAAAAGCTTATGAAAATGCGCTACTTTTTCATGTTCAAAGTTTTTTCTAATTTTGAACGGTTTAAAAGTAATTTAGAAAACGGTACAAGTTCCACCGAGTTCGTATTTTCGAGCTAATTTTTTAACCGTACGTCCAAATGCAGCAAATGATATGGCGTTAGAAAGCTTGAAGAAATGCGAAACTTTTTTGTATATATTGTTTCTCCTAATTCATTACGGTTTTATGTCAGTTTTGAAAATGGCTAAAAACGTATTTTTGCCGTAATTTCTACAAACTTTATCGAAATGGGGCAAATAATATACCGCTGAAAAGCTACGGAAAATTCGAAATTTTTTCATGTTGATGGTTTTCTCTGAATCCTAGCCGTTTTCAAGTAATTTCGAAAACGGTGAGATCATGCATTCTGCCTTTATCGCGAAACAGATTCTTCAAACATGCACCACGTGAAGAACTTGAACTTCTCAGCGTGTGTGCTTGAACTTCACTCTGTTTTTCACGTGTTTTTTTTCTTGTAGATCTCCATCCACTGCAAGTAGCTCTCCATCCATTCACCGGAATTGAGCAGGTGATATACCGATGGAAAGCTGTTGTAAACACGCAAGTTTCCCGTATTGATCATCTTTTCATACTCACGACGATTTTAAAAGTTTTTCATTTAAAATTCATTCAGCGTAGTAGTTGAACTTCCTGCTGTTTTCACGTTGAACTTCTGTGACGTATTTTCGTTTGTAATTTTCTCATCCATTCGTTAGTGTTACACAAATAATATTCCTTCTATACAAACCTCTCTAATAATATTTTTTTTAACTTTCTTTGATCGAGGACTTGAACTTATAACAACAAAAAATTTAGTATTTGCTTTTTTATTCTTTTTTAATACCAAATGCACATCGTGTTGTACGTGGACTTCTCGCAGTTATCAATCCGAGCTTCTCTCGGTTACACGAAAATATTTTGTTTTTTATGAATATTAATCTGAATTTCCTAAAAAAAATTATGAATTTTGTGCTCTATTTTTCAAAGTTGAACTTCTTTTTATTTTATTTTTGAATTTCTTGTTTCTATTCTTTAATAACGAGGAAAATCTGAGTTTTCTATAATCATCGAACTTCTCCATCTTTTTAATATGGACTTCCTGGTTTTATTTCTTCATCCTTTTTATGAATTTTGAAGTGCTCTATTTTCAAAAGTTGAACTTCTTGCTATTTTATTTTTGAACTTCTTGTTTCCATTCTTTAATAACAAGGAAAATTTGAGTTTTCTATAATCATCGAACTTCTCCATCTTTTTAATATGGACTTCCTGGTATTATTTCTTAATCTTTTTTTATGAAATTTTGAAGCGCTGTATTTTTAATAGTTGAACTTCTTTGTTTTTTTATTTTTGAACCTCTTGTTTCCAGTCTTTAATAACGAGGAAAATCTGAGTTTTCCATAATCGTCGAACTTCTCCATCTTTTTAATTTGGACTTCCTAGTTTTATTTCTTAATTTTTTCTATGAAATTTTGAAGTGCTCTGTTTTTAAAAGTTGATCTTCTTGTTATTTTATTTTTGAACTTCATGTTTCCATTCTTTAATAACAAGGGAAATCTGAGTTCTCTATAATCATCGAACTTCTGCATCTTTTTAATTTGGACTTCCTCGTTATATTTCTTAATCTTTTTCTATGAAAATTTTGACTTACATAAATGCTAAATCACCCTGTTAGTTTAACTTGAACTTCTGTTGCACATTTTCCAACACCTAAAAAATGAACGTAGTGAGAAATAACAAGACAAATATGTCAATGTCTCCAATGATCATTTTATGTGCAGAATGAATTTAAAAAACCTACCATATCCTGGTGTATCATATGTTGGATTTGTTTATCTTGTTTGAAACCAACATTTTTTCCACGAAGAACAGGTTTGAACTTCCCGGGCCATGACCCCATTAACACGATGAGCAAATAATATGTTTGAAGCACTACGCAAAGAAAGCTATTAGTTAGCTTTTCTCATGTATAGTTTTTTGAATTTCACGATCTTGAGAACATGAACTTCAAACCACACGCCATAACATAAATCAATCAAAAACACTGATTCATCTGATTAAACATTTTTCACATTGTTCATGGGCACCTTTCCTACCAGCATTTTATGCACATGGGAATCTCAGACCTAGTAGATTTTACCAAAGTGGCTTTCAATAAACATCGAAACGCCATTTTTATTCATTTTGAACTTCTATATAAACAATGAAAGGATCTCTATCCATCACCACGAAATGCATGTAGAAACCTGTCGAGAAATACAAACGCATATAGTGATAATTATGCATCCGATAGCACATCAAAAAATGCATCATGATGTGTTGGAACTCCAGGGGCACTAGGCAGAACTTTTCCTCTGCTCGCTGCTCGTGCTCACTTGCCTGAGCTGGGGAGGATGACCAGGGGGGCCTATGACCAGGGACTCGCGAACTTTGTTTATGAATGTTTTTTTTCTAAATGCATTTGTTCATCAGTAAGATGCATTCTTCCCAACATCCAATGATTTAACTCTCTAAACAATTATCTTTGAACTTCCAGATTACTTTACTTCTTTAGGTGTATGTAAACTCGGGTTTACACTAACTTCCTTCCATCAAATCACGTGAAGTACATGCATGAGCAGAAAAGGGGAAGGAGTTACAAGGTCCATAACACACTTTGTTGGGCATCTTTGTGGAGCCTCCGCACAATAAACTTAACAAGTTACAAATTGAAGCTACGAAATGAAATAAACAAATATGAGCTAGAGGCCACAGTAACACGGTGCACATCAGTTTGAGTAGAACCAGGGCGATAGCATAGGGTTCATGCAGGTTTCTCAAGAAAGCAGTGAGGTGCTTTGAGGAGGTGGATGGCGACTAGCAGCTTGAGTATTCTGTACTCAGTTTTGTGGTGATAACACGAACAGAAGGTGTCATGGCTGGGGACACCTTGGTGTAGAGGCAGGTAAACACACTGCACAACAACTCCATATGCCTTTTCTCTAGATTTCATATGTTTCTTGTTTTGTCTCTGAATTTCTGAAATGACCTTCTTTTCTCTGCCTGCTACCTCAGAGAGCAGTGCTTGCTGCATCTATAGAAAAAAATGGAGCATTGCCAAAGAATTAGGGAGAAAATCATGCATGTGCTTTGCCTGTAGAAGTCTGAGGCTAGTGGAGAGAAAAAACTGCATGAGCACATACTGTTTGTTGGTATTGCATATAATAATGTTCTTTTTTCTGTAGAGTGGACACTTATAAGACATGGAGCATCTGGAAAAAAATGCCGATGGTTAGTGGTGGCTTGAAATACAACAAGAAACATACATGGGGATGAATATACACGAGATACCTTTTAATATGTTCCGTACATGGAGGTCCCAGTATACATAAATCTTTTTCACATAAATAGCAACTGGCGACATGTGGAGACCAAAACAAAGTTGTGGTTGAATGCATGCCACCTTGGTAGCCAGATACACAGGCTAGCTGAACCTGAAGTAGCTAACAAATTAGAACTTCAAATGGAAAAAATTTAAGAGGGAATTGCTCTGACAAGGAGTCTCCCTTTATCGAATTCAGCAGAAATTGAACTGGATGGTGGGCAGCAAGATCCGGGGTGCTATGTTCATGAACAGCCGGCGGCTCCATCATTGAACGTCTTAGGGTCGAGGCGAACGGACCAGGACAACATAGTTGAATGGCTCGGGGCTGCGTTGGGAGGACTCGGGGGCGGTGCTGTAGATTGGATCAGGGTGAGGGTGCTTTCCACTGCTCCTGAAGAAAATGATATGAAGGACAAAACACACACACAAGAACAAATACACATTAGGATTCTGAATGGTCATCTGTTTGTTGAGGTAAAGAAGTTCAGAAAGATCCTCGGACACACACACACAAACACACAGCAGTGCATGAACACACGCATTATCACATACATCTCAATTCCTCACATCACGGTTAATTCTTTTTTAACAACATATGAAATGAATTATCAAATCAATACTCATAACGGGGATCTCTTTTATGCAGATACAGACCCAATCATTCATGATTCTTTTTTTAGCATACTAAGATGAACAACAGAGAAGCATCCATAACAATAATATTGGAGAAACAAAGATCAGAGTTACCTGTACCTTGAACGAGTAGAGCTGGTTCGGAAGCAGTGGTGCACAGGTTCAAGCAAGAGACACCAGGAAGGTCGATCACAGGCACCAGAGAAGGTCACCCGCGAGGATGCCAAGGAAGGAGGTGCAGAGGCGAGAGTTAAGGAGCATGGTGCGTTCTGCTAGAGGCCCTGCCAACGGCGTAACTCCCCTCGCCGGTGGCTTCGGGGAGCAAGGGCGTTGGTGAAGGGGGCGGTGGATCATGAGGAGCAGGGCGGCAGAACCAGTGGGGAAGTAGCAGCGGCATCTTGGAGATCTGGCGGGCCGCGAGCCGACACATGGTGGCAGAATTGGCCTCGGGGGCGGCAGCGACGAGCAGGGATGTCGGGTCTCGGTGGCGCATGGGATTCTGGGGATTCGGCAGCGTGCGGTGGTGCTGGGAACAACGAGGGCGATCCAGAGCCTGGCGGCAGCACACAGGATCCATGACCGGTGGTGCGCGCGGGATCCTCGATCGGCGGTGGCACGTGAGGCCTATGGACGGCGGATGTTTGGGGCGGCAGCGCGGTGCGCTTATCTAGTAGGCGGCGACGGGGGTTAGCCGGGGTCGGGAGGTGGGGGTTGGTCGGGGATCAGTTTTGGGGCGACGTGGTTGGGTGGTTTTTTTCTTCTGAAGTATGTGTTCGAGTTCGGGAACAACTCCTCTGCGCCCTATATAGGCGTGACGTGATCCAAATAGCTATTCTAATCCTGGTATTAGAATAGTGTTGTCCTATATATATATGCTATTTGTTTAGATGTTTTTAGATGTTCTTATATGTTGTTTTCAAATGTTTTTAGTTGTTCATAAAAGAAATTTAGACGTTAAAAATGTTTTTTATGTTCATATATAGAAAGTTTTTATAAAAATGTATATATGTATGTATGTTCTCTGTGTATATATGTTCATATATGCAAAAGTTAGATTTTTAGAAAAGTCTTATCTATATATGTTCTCTGATTTAGTACATTAATTTTAGGTTAGTTTCATTTTTAGAAAAGTTTTTATATATTTAGCAAGAAGGAAGAGAAGGAAGAAGGAAGAAGAAAAAAAGTTTTATATATGCAAAAGTTACATTTTTAGAAAAGTTTTATATATGCAAAAGTTACATTTTTAGAAAAGTTTTATATATCTAGCTAGGAAAGGAACAAGAAGAAAAAGAATGATAGGAAAAAGGGAAATAAGAAGAGGAAAAAGGAGAAGAAGAGGAGAGGAAGAAGAGGAGAAATAAATAAAAAGAGAAAAAAGAAGAAAAAGAAGAGGAGAAGAAGAGAAAATAGAAAATATTCTATTTTCTGTTCTTCTCCTCTTTTTTTCTGCGATCTTCTCCTCTATTTCTTTCTTCTTCTCCTCTTTTTATTTCTTGTTCTTCTTATTATTTTTTATCGGGTATGTCGTTGTCTATATACCTCGTCCCGATAACTTCGTTTAGTTTTAGGATTATTTTAGTTTTATGTTTAGTTTAGGAAGAAGGAAAAGAAAAAGGAGAAGAAAATGAGAGGAAGAAGAGGAGAAATAAATAAGAAGACGAAAAAAGGAAAAAAAAGAAGAAGAAAGGAATAGAGGAGAAGATCGAAGAAATATTCTATTTCTTCGATCTTCTCCTCTATTCCTTTCTTCTTCTCCTCCTTTTATTTCTTCTTCGTCTTCTTATTTTTTATCGGGTATGTCGTTGTCGATATACCCCGTCCCGATAACTTCGTTTAGTTTTAGGATTATTTTAGTTTATGTTTAGTTTAGGAAGAAGGAAAAGAAAAAGGAGAAGAAGAGGAGAGGAAGAAGAGGAGAAATAAATAAGAAGAGGAAAAAAGGAAAAAAAAGAGAAGAAGAAGAAAAAATAGAAAAAAATTCTATTTTTTCTTCTTCTCTTCTTTTTTTTTTCTTCGCTCTTCTCCTCTTTTTATTTCTTACCCCCCGGCCCTCTCGCTCGACCAAAACTCTCGAGGACACCCAAACCCTAGAAAAAAATGATGTCGGTCTCCTACCCCCTCCCGCCGCGCCCCTACCCGACAAATTCTCTCGAGGCCACCCAAATTTACCAAGTTAAAAGAGTGTTGTCGTCGAGGCCACCCCAAACCCTTGAAGCGTTGTCGAGGCCACCCCAAACCCTTGAAGCATTACCGAGGCCACCCCAAACCCTAGAGAAGCGTCGAGGCCACTAATATGATTCCTTATTGTGATTAGCTAGCTAGTTCTATGTTTGTCACTAATGCATCCATCTGTCATATTTGAATAATAATTGCCATGCTATAAATATTTGCAGAAACTATGGAGCACCCCCAAGATGAAGCAACAGAAGCGGTGTTGGGGGACATAATCGCAGCCGGAAGTGATGTCGTCATGTCGTTTCTCAACGAAATTGATGGTCTGGAAGGACAGGGTGAAGAAGCAGGCTACAGTGATCGAATAATGGAGGAGGAAGGACATGATTATGATGGCTCCGGTGACCGAATGCCGGTGGAAGAAGGACACCATGATGACGGCTCCGGTGACCGAACGGAGTCCGACCAGGTATATATATTAATTAAGCATGTGCTGACTATAGCTAATTGATACATTAATTGTTTTGGTATGTACACATATTAATTAATAAATCTCATCTTTCTTCTTTTTTCTAGCTCTCCGGATCAAGCACAACTTCGGTAAAGAAACGAGGCCCGAAGAAAAAGTTGCGTTCGGATGAAAGGTTTGAGATCACAGCAATCGCGCGCGATGGCCGACCGATTGAACCCATCCGAACAAAGGAACCATTTGCTGCTCAATGCGGGGTTCTTGTTAGGGACAAGATCCTGATCAGCATCCACCAATGGTATAAGCCGGCTAAAGATGACCCTGAGGTGTCTTATGTCAACGATATGCAGAAAGATGATCTTTGGACCGCGGTGAAGGAAAATTTCACCCTACCGCCAGAGGAGGATTCGGAGAAGCCAGTTATAGAGCAATTGATCAAGTCTCATGCTTTTAAGAAGATGGGAGAACTATTCAGGAGGTGGAAGAATGAGCTGAAAACAACATTTGTCGACAAAGAAGAGACACCAGAATTCACCGGCCGGTATGAGAAGATCAAAGATCAGTGGGACGACTTTGTGGCCCACAAGACATCGGACAAGAGTAAGAAGATGTCAGCGACAAACAAGAAAAATGTTGCGAAGAAGAAGCTTCACCATCGCACGGGTTCAGGTGGCTATCTCAAAGCCCGGCCGTTGTGGGCTAAGGCTGAGCATGACCTGGAAGATAAAGGAGTCGAACCCGAGACATTGAACTGGCCAGACCGTTGCCGAACTTGGTTCTTCGGGGTTGGCGGAACCTTGGACCCTGTATCAGGGAAGTGCCGTTGGACGAACGAGCAACCGCAAATACCCGTCACGAAGTTTCACCAGTATATCGATGCAGCGCAGCAAGGGACTTTCGTTCCATACAGAGAGAATGACGAGCTCACAATGGCCCTCGGGAATCCTGAGCACCCTGGACAGACATGAGGCACGCCAGGCTCCATTCCGTGGAAGGTTGGGTTTCCGGACGCAGGCGGTTACAAATGCCAGGAGAGGAGGAAGAAAGTGGAGCAGATCCAAATTCAGGCGTTGCACGCAAGCGTACAAGCGGTAGAGCAACAAGAAGCAGATCGCAGCAAGCGACCTGCCGAAGCTTCCCCCGAAGCTACCCCGCCATCTCAGCGGAGAAGCAGCGTGGCTTCTATCGAGCGGCAACAGCTGGAGCCTGTCTTCACGGCTCCTGCTAGCTACCCCGTGGACTTAATCACGGAGTCTCAAAATTTCCTCCTTATGACGCAATGGAAGAAATTTGAAGTCAAGGCGGCTATTGGCTCTGTTGCACCTCCTGAACCTGGCGCAACTTTTCACTACCAGCCGATTCCAGAAGGATATGCTAGGGTGATGGTGGATGAAATAACAGACGGATTTGAGGACCTCGAGCTTCACCACCCTACGGGTGAAGGGGAGACTCGGCTGGGTTCTTATCTGTTGACTCCATGCCTATGGCGGAAGGAGCTCATCAATGCTTTCACTTCATTGAATACTTGACTATGGTTTTCCTAGTGTAGTCTACCTTCCGCTGCATGGTAATAGGTTTATTTCTATCGTTTGTCTTCGAAACTTACATGTTTTGAAGACTTTCCTAAAAATCGCTTATTCACCCCCCCTCTAGTCGATCACTAGCACTTTCAGGTAAAGATAGGTCCTAATCCCACCCGAGTATGTGTATATTGGGTTTGTTTTCCCATGCTCTGCTCTGGATCCGACGTGAAATTTCGGCAGCACCTCCCCGCCATTCTCCTGATACACGTCTCGGCAATAAGCAGAGAGGATGTGTACCCGGAGAGCAACAAGGAGGCACTGACGAAATTCTGCATCGGATCCGGAGCAGAGCATATGGGAAAACGAACCCAATCTACACATACTTGGGCTGTCCATGGATAATGTTGGACAATTCGAAAGAATCACTGTTATAAATATGCAAATGCATGCATATTTATAGATGTAACCCTTTCGAACGGGAGACGCATAGTGGTCACGCATACTGAAGATTGAAGACACCTATAGCTAGCAAGTTTCATCGGCACGAAGACCGGAACAGAGCAGATGAAGGGGGAGGTGGAGATGTCATTTGTGCTCACCCATGAACGCAGGGGCAGAGCTCGTCGAACGCTAGACCCTCGTAGTGACGAAATAACTACACATTTAAATAAAAAGATGAGTAACATAGCAATTTTGTTTTTTTTGTCGACCTAACTAAATATTTACAACAAGAGGAGCGGGTTAGGGGGTTCCTTGGCATCGATGGAACCCTAAATAGCAAGTCTCATTGGTGCGAGATACATGTGGCGTTCGACGTTGAACACTAGATCCACATCCCACAAGTGAAGCCGACGCCCAGCGTCCCGCAACAATAGTTCTGGTGGCCGATGACAGTTGAACACCTTGGCGAATTTGTCTGGCAGCCTCTGCGATGAGGATTAAAGCCAACTTTTGAAATTTCAAACAACCAAACCAACTTGATTCAGTTTGGGTGTTTCAAGTTTCAACACATGCCTTTTAATCGTCATCGCAGAGGCTTCCAGACAAATTTGCAATGGTGTTCGACCACCATCGACACCGAGAACTGTTGCTTTGGGACGCCGGACGCCGGTGTCACTTGTGGGACGTGGATGTAGTGTTCGACACCGACGGCCACATGTATCTTGCACCGACGATACTTGCTATTTAGGGTTCCATCGACATCGAGGAACCCCCTAACCCGCTCGACCCGGTTTCGTCGGTGATGCACCCCCATTCTTCTTCATCTTCCTCCTCCTCTTCTTCTTCCTTTTATTCTTCTTCTTCTTCTTCTTCTTTTTCATCTTTCTTCTTTCTTCTTGACCTAAATTAAATCTAATAAACTTAACCTAAACTAAAGTAAATCTAAACCTAAAAAACAGAAACTAAACCTAAACTAAACCAAGCCTAAATTAAACTAAACCTAATTAAACTAAATCTAAAAAACAAAAGAAAAAATACAGGGATGTCACCTTCAG
>NW_024117677.1:0-11559 GCF_003073215.2 Triticum urartu | reverse complement strand
GGTTGTCCATTAAAGTCAAATTTCACAACCTTATCCTGTTGTTCCTTCGGCACCGCAAAGCCCTGACATTTTGTGTGTGTATTATGAACAATGTCAACATTGCAAATTCCAATGCAAAAGGTATAAGATACATAGATAACAGCTTACCTTGAAACCAACTTTGTTGTCCAGGCAAGCATGCCAATCTGATTTCATGTCCTTCAAAGTGACACGGTCATGCGGCCTACAGTTGTAAACCAAATATTACTTCATAAATCGTAATGCACATCGCAATCAGCAGAACACTTATTCAACTACAAAACTAATAGTCATACCTCTTCGGGCCAGAAATGCAAGGCTCTACCTCATCAAGGTCCAGCGCAAGATACGAAGAGTAAACTCTTTCTAATTGAGGCTGTCATCATGAATGCAAATATGTCTATATTGTGAAAAACAAATAACTTAAATTCAAGCACCGTAACTTAAGAAAAGGCATACCTCATTATAGTCCACAAACATATTATTAGCTCGTAGATATGCTTCGATCATTGACACCTAAATCAAAAATGTAAGATTCAGTCTAGAGAAAGATGCAGCTCATTAGATTATGTCATCCAGTTCAACCAATATCACAAACAACGGCAATGATAGCAATAAGAAAATAATGGCCACAATAGCAATAGCACTATAACTTTCAGAAACTTGGAAGCTACTGCATGAGCAATATTCCACCTCAATAGCCTAGCATGAGCACCCCTGTGGGGCATAGAAAGGCAGCTGTAATATGCTTGACTGCGTACAACAGTTAAGAGTAAAACATAAAGCTTTTAGGTATAGGTTTTCTCAAATTATAGCTCTTTAAGAGTACAGAGTTCTTATATGTAGCTAAAGTTTCATGTTCAAACAAAAGAATTGCACATGGAACACACTGAATTCATATCACCCATGCACAACTTCTATATTGTGGTGGTGTGGTGGGGAATAAATAAAAAACATCAACGCCCCATTTGGGAAAACACAGGGATTGTTTGCCACCACAAAACATCACCAATGCGATGAAGAACTGTCACTATTTGCTTACTGTTTTAACAATAACACATAGTTCATGCTTATTTTGGCTATCAACGAGTACCTGATAATCATTATCAAAATATCGAAGTTATGGAATGGGTAAAAGAGTTTGTCGATAGTGGAACCTACAGTTTCATCGCTTCGGCCAGTCAATCTGAGATAATCTAATGTCACATGGTCTACAGGGAAGAAGCCCATGGTAGCTCCATATTCTGGTGACATGTTAGCAATTGTGGCCCTGTCAGCCAAAGACAGTTTGCCCATACCTTCACCTGAATAGAAACAAATCAAAGGAAAAAACCAATAAGAAACAAACAAACAAATTATATCAAGACATCATGCATCCTATAGTGCAAAATGGATACTTACCATGGAATTCGACAAATTTCCCAACAACACCATGCTTCCTTAGCATTTGGGTAACAGTAAGAACAAGGTCGGTAGCAGTGACACCATTCCTTAGCTTTCCAGTCAACTTGAACCCAACCACACCAGGCAACACCATGCTCATCGGCTGTGGAAGGAAATAACATATTGGTTAACTGGAGGTACATCAAAAGGTGATAAAAAAACAGTGAGCATTTATCAGGTTATGCTGCTGAACTTATAGGATTTTTGGCTTCAGGGACCACCATATCATAGAGGATGGATTGGTCTATCATGTGATAATCCCATATGTTTTGGTGGGATGACTCAATCCCTCACTTTCCACTAATTTTATGCTTATGAGGGGTGAGGTCGTGACGAACCAACCCAGTTCATTCCATAAACGTGCAAACAGAACAAGTGGGCTAGATGTGTTTTGTACTTGACCATTACCATCCGATTCCACAAGCCAAACACTCAATAAGTTCCAAGTGAAGACAAGTTGCACAAACAAATTACCATATTATAGTGAAGTAGACTGTTTTAAGGAAAAGCAGGGCACTGTGATATAGGTACGAGAAAAGGATGTTAGGACATAGTTGTGTTGCAAAGAGATCGTCATTAGTGCTTTTTCCCTCTCATCACAAGATCTTAATAACTATTATTGAGGTTGGCAGAGCTCCACTGCAGATTTACCTGCCCAAGCATTGTAGCCTCTGCTTCAATACCACCAACTCCCCAGCCAGCAACACCCAGACCATCAATCATAGTGGTGTGTGAATCAGTGCCAACAACGCTGTCAGGGTACATAATGCC
The DNA here is from genome assembly GCF_003073215.2 of Triticum urartu. Lineage (NCBI taxonomy): Eukaryota > Viridiplantae > Streptophyta > Magnoliopsida > Poales > Poaceae > Triticum > Triticum urartu. The sequence goes on along the minus strand of NW_024117677.1, from coordinate 9,327 downwards.
ATCTGTGTTGAAAACAACTCTGCCAAGATACTCGAGATTGACCTGGAATATGGACACAAATATGAAAAAATGAAGATAAAGAGTTTGTTCAGGTACATGTTGGCAATGGGAAAATTCCTTTGACCCAGCACGTTTACCTACCTGGTGAACAATACCAGAACCTGGGGGGACAACCAGCATGTTTTGGAAAGCAGTTGAGCCCCATTTAAGAAATCCAAATCTTTCTCTGTTGCGGGTAAATTCCAGCTCCATGTTCGACTGCAATGCATTGGACGACCTTGCTACATCCACCTGCACCGAGTGGTCGATAACAAGATCCACTGGAACCTGCAATCCAAATGATCCAAATGAAAATATGTATATCAGAAAAAAAAATCTAGATGGGTTGTTGCTCAAAATATTTTTTCTATGAAAAAATAAAGATGGCCCAGAACAAGCCAATCAAGTTTTTCAGTTGACAAGGAGATAAGGTGTACCAATGGATTGATCTTGTTCGCATCACTGCCCAACTTAGCCAACGCATCACGCATAGCTGCAAGATCTACAACTGCTGGGACTCCAGTGAAATCCTAGAGAGTAAATTAAAACCAATCATAAGCACAGGGCACATTGAAACCGTGAGATTTCCTGTCAATGTTTCAGTTCAAAACCTGGAGCAGAACTCGTGCTGGTTTGAAAGGTATCTCAGCCAGCTTCGGAGATGTGTTCTCCCAGTCAATGATTTTCTCGACATCATTCTTGGTAACTTGGAAGCCATCGCAGTTACGGATAGCTGACTCCAGAAGAATACGGATAGAGTAGGGCAGCTTATCTGATATACAATGGGAAAAAAAAGTACGTCAGTCTGATAACAACACTCACAAATTTTAATATGCATGAGTAATGTTCCAACTATAGATTTGCAACTGCTTAAAGTACACACAATCTATGTAGGTTTAGGGGGGCACGCAGCAATTGACATGTTATCATGCATAATATATTCTGTGTGCAAGTAAATTATAGCTTTCTAAAGAAGAGTATGATATGAAGCAAATCATTTTCAAACATCAATGCTAACTAGTCAAAGGGAAGTGACTGAATGCAGAGTTGACTTGCACATGTTACAGTTGTCCTGAGTCTAGGATGATGCAAGAATTAGACTCAACAGAACAGAGCAACCCAAATAATAAGAGTGTAAATGGCAAAGAAGAAAGTGAAAACACAGAAAGTTCCAAAAGCAAGCAGAACAATTACCAATCCTTGGGTCATTAAGTGCAGGAAGGCTGTAGAATTTCCCGTATTCACCACCCTCAGGCTTAGGGAGGCTGGTCAAAATATTGTTGTAGGCATGCTCAGTACCTGCATGGAAAGACAAGCAACAAGATGAGTACTTAGCATAAATGAAGTGTAATGCATTAACAAAACAGCAACCCCCGATACTAGGTGTGCCTAACCGCCTTTCTGCTCTGTTTCTCTTCCGCCTCTGCTTCTTCTCACTATCTGAATCTGCTTCTTCTGCTCCGTGTCTGCTTCCACCCAACATTCTCCACGAGTCCGCCCACAAGGCCATAGCCCATCACTGAGTCTCTTTTTCGTTGCCAGCTAATTGGCCCTTCTCTTAGCTTTCTACAGCACCCAAGTGTCCTTGCACTGGCAGACATCTTCCAGGGCAAAATGGTGGCAGATAACGAATACTAGCTAGCACTGGCACGACTATCCACACCCAACAGGAGGTGTACTTCACTACTTCAAAATTCAAACCAAAGAAAGCACACAGGCAGGGAAAAGGGGAGAACACATCTGTCTCGAATAAAGTACCCGAATCTACACCCACTAATAAGAGCACGTACGTCTTCTCCGCTGGAGAGAATCGCATCGCGCTACTCCAGCAGCAGCACGAGGCCACCTGCCTGAACAGACTGAATCCATTCGAATCTGCTGACCTGGCCGATGGATCAAATCCACTCGACAGCACGCCACAGGCCTAACAACTAGTAATCCTTAGAAGAAAAGAAAACTAAATCTACTCATCGACAGCCCCGGATCGACTGGAAAGCAACCCCGCATCCCCGGAATCACAAATCTCCGTGCGGCGGAAGACGCCTATGCGAGTAACTATACAGGCCTCGTGAATTCCGATTTCAAACAAGTGAGACGCCAGTGGACGGCATCGGCGAGCGCGACGCCAACACGAGCCGTTCCGGATCACCGGACGCACGCACGCACGCACGCACGCACCTGAGGCGGCCATCCTGCTGCGCTGGAACCGCGCGACGCTGCCCCTGACCCTGCCCGAGGTGGACGACGAGCACCGCACACGGGCGGCGCGGAGCAGTCCGGCGAAGGGCCGCGAGGCGGCTGGAGGGAAGGCGACGCGGCGAAGCTGGGGCGGCGGAGGGAGACGGTGGTGGGAGGAGGGATCTGAGGAGCAGCAGGGGGAGGCGGGCGGAGGGGGCAGCAGCTTCATACATATACGGGGAGAGCCGGTGCGATTCACCGGGAGGCGGGTGGGGTTGGTGCGAGCGAGCGAGCGAGCTGCGGCCTGCGGGGCGTCCTGAGTCCTGACCCTGGGTCGGGTGGGGCTCGGGTTCGGGGTTAACCGCGGTTGGGTTTGGGGAGGGCCGTGGCCCGTGGCCGGCACACGGGTCGGGGGCTTCGCTGGCTGCCGTGCGCGGTGGCTGGTCCCGGCCTTCGCTACCAGGAAAGGTCAGGTGCGGTTTGAACTTAATTCTGGGATAGATACTACTATTAGAGCATCTACCGCCCGACTTTGACATTTCAATTATCATATCTCAAATCCATATCAACTCATGTAACTACATTGATGTATTTACACACATCGTCCGGCTGATACATCACTACTAACATGTCATCGGACTACCAGAATTCGGCATGTTTGCCTATGGTGGAGATCATCACGGCTACCCTTGCCGTCCTTCTCGCCGAAGTACCGGTTGAAGACGCGGTAGGGATCGAGCCGGATCTGCTCGTTGCAGGAGTTGTCCTCACCGTCGATGTCCTCCTTCGGTAGTTGATTCTCTTCTCGGGGCGAGGGTGTGCGTGTTCCTCCGCTGCCACTTCCTCACAATGCGAGTGCGGATGGCTTCCTCCTCTGCGGCCGCCTGCGCTGCCGCATCAGCCTCCTCTGTCGTCGCCATGTCCGCAGCGAGACGGGCCTCGACGGCCCTTATCCTTTCCTTCCCACCGTGGGCACACTGATCCCGGTGGGACTCATAGTCCGCCCAACCGGTGATGGAGAAAGAGAGATTTTTCCGGCTGTCGAGGCCGCGATGATCCAGACCTAGAGGACCCGAGCGCCCATTAAGCCGACACTATGAAGTCGCACTCGCATCGGACAAATCCTGCCGTCGGCCAGGCGTTGTCCTCATGGGAGCGACGGAGTGCAATGCGGACCACCATTGCCTCTTCCAACTCGCATGGGATGACACCCCAGTCGACGGATTCATACTGGTCGGAGTCAGATCCACTGCCCGCCATGACAGAGACGCCCCGAAATCATCGGAGATGAGTTTGAATGGCGGAGGGGAGTGGGGTGTGAAGTGGCTAGGGTTTGGTCCAGCGAGCAGATGGGAGAAATATATGTGGGGTCGGGTGGGCTAGCGTAGGTCGAGTCCGATGTGGCAGACGCGCCCGGGTGCCCCCATATCCGCCCCATTTTTGGGCTGGATATGAAGGGTGTCGGTCATCCCGAGCATTTGAGGCCTGTTTGAGGCACCCGCCTGGGTCGATATTTCATGACTGTCATTGACTGGGCGGCCCGCTCGGGCGTATGAGGCGGGTTTGGGGCGCCCGACTGTAGATGCTCTTGAAGTGTTGAGCGATTTAGACTTTCTTTCGATAGCGAGTGGACTTTATTAGTTCAAAATGGAGCATCAAGAGGATAAGAGGATCCGAGGCCTTCTAATCATCCAACCACAGATTGATTCGCTTATGCGACAACATTCTTAGTGGTATATATCTGGAGTTTTAGTTTTTAGGCATCTTTAACGCGTTGGCCCTCAAATTTGACATCGTATTTGTCGACGGACCCATAGGACCAGCCCACGGACACTGATGCGTGACCGTGGCATCCAACCATGCACGCATATATTTCAAACATGATTTCAACAAACTGGACAAATTTCATCAAACACGACATGATTCAGCAAAATGGACATATTTACATACAACGGACGGTATTTTGTCCGTTTAAATAAACAAAGCCGGCAACACACAGTAATTATAGAAAATAGCACAATTCATCTATAAATAGCATGCAAATATCTTTAGTGCAACAATAGTTCAAATTCAACAAGATAACCGAATGTCCAATAATTTTTTCAAAATCATCCATTCCAAATTAAATGGTACTAGAGTCAAAACTGGCACATGTCATCCCACACAAACTACCCTTTGAGCTTCATCCATACTGTATGTGAGTGAATGGTCTGTCCTCGGTCTTGTACTACATCATGACAATGCGTGTAGGCTATACAACGTGTACAATAACATTAAGCGAATGAATGAATTAACCAATATGTAGAATAACATGAAGCAGTGGCGTATTGTTCATTGAAACTATACATGCAAAAGCAAGATCATGGGGTGGGCCAGGCCCTGCTAGCGGCCTCTGGCTCCGCCATTGACAGGAAGCAACACTTATGATCTCCATGATCGACGAGCTCAATGACCACCTTGTCTCCACTCGGTGAATCATACCGCAAAACTTCATGAGAGAGTCACGACTTCACATTGTGTGGATGGATGGCATGCATGTTGCAGGGCGCGAAGTTCATTCGCTCATGAAACGAAGCAAGCAAGCTTTGCCAAAAGACCGGACCCTTGTTCGTTCCTACAAGGTCCGCATAAACAACCAACCGCGCATCGCACAACAACTCATTCTCAATCACCGAGTGCCTCGTCATCGTGCTTTTCTAGAAAACAACAAGAAGTTCAAAAAAAACCAAATGACATTTGACCGAACATTTGTCAGGCGTGGAGCCCGCCATGGACGGCGTCGACAGGGGTGCAGAGGGATTTCTAGGTAGGCAATGGCATAGTCCAAGACAGGCAGGCGCGTGGGTGGGATTTGCGGATGGCCGAGAATGTCTGGTCGGCGACCGAGGAGGTACAACGACGATGATGACGGACAATGAGGGTGCGGATGTAAGAAAGATGGGAACTGGGACGGAGTGGAAGAAAAGATGATCGGAAAGAGGATTCCAGCGGGCCGGAGGTGTCTCTGCCTCGGGTTTGCGGGGAAAAGGACATCCCTAGTCCACGAACGGACGGGATATCAAACCCCTCCGGATAGCTCAGACCAAACTCCAAAGGGATGCATTGGAGTGGAGATGCCCTTAGAGGATGCTGATTTTACGCGTGAACGGCCGCCGTCGAGCGTGACAAGGAAAGAATCCGGGAAGCTTCCGACGGCGAGCATACACGTTTGGTCGAGACAAGATAAGTAGGAGTAGCACCGTTGGTGCGTGCGTGGCAAAGCCTCTGCTGCTGGCCTCATCCGGCCGGAGGAGAAGCGGGAAACGGAAAGCTACGCCGCAGGTGATCCAGACGTGCAAGTGCAAGCCGGCTCTCTAGGAAGCCGTTGGAGTTATCCCCGACCCCCGCAACGGAACGGAGCGGAGCCCACGTGGTGAGTGGTTGTCAAGTGCGCGGCCAACGGAAAGAAAATGAGATGAGATCGACAACGAGGTTGCTTGGGTTGGGCAGGCGTGTGATCTGGGCGCGACCGCAACGGCGCAAGCGGCTGGCTGTTTGTTTATCGGCTCCCGTGTCGCCGTTTCCGTGCGAGACTCTTCAGTCGAAGCCAGACCGCACAAGTTGGACTGCTCGCTAAAAAACTAGGCATGCAATCATCTTGGACGGCAAAAATAGAAACAACACGTTCAAATCAAATGCTTTAATCTCGGCCAGAGGACACCCATACGCCTAATGAGCAAGTCCATCTCCGGAAAGGATTGACCGAGCCTCCACGGAGTCCGATTGGACAACGATTGCGCAATTTTCGAAAACTTGAATGAACTTTCTAAATGAAACATTTTTTTCTCAAATTCCAAATTTTAAGTGCATTTTTTAAAAGTTCTAGAAGATTTTCTGAAATTACGAAAAGTCCATCTCACCGGCGCCATCACCTGCAGCCACCTCACCTGCAGCCTAATGCGAGGATGTTTGAGAACACTAAGAGCAGTGCTGCCTGCCCAATGGCTCTCGTCAAGGAGAACATTCAAGCCTGGAGGGCCGCTGGCTGCATCATCACGAACTACTTTGTTTGTGCTCTATCCTTTTGACAGTGGACTTTTTGTGGGTGACATCTTGTCACCCTTTTGAAAAAAAATATATATTCATAGATCGGCACACGGTTGTTTTCTATTATGTGCTATGCAAGGCGACGGTTCGAATGTTTGCGACAGGTTTTTTTAATCATGTGCGATGACCCAATCTGCACTAGTGCTCGTATCAACAATTTCTCTCCACATGGTCCCCACAACCACATCGCCAACGAATGAGAAAATCGACTACGGCTCACGCACACGTAGACAAAGAACCGGCATCAATCTTCTGAACAAAGACGAGGAACCAGAAAAGCCATTGAATGCTACAGGACTCCACTTTCACATGTTAATTACACCGAGCAGCAGAGCTAAGTACCAGATCCAGCGTCAAGATTGTCGTATGCCTTAAAAGTTACCGCCAACGCCTCAATCCTGGTCCCGGCCCGCCCCTGTGCCGAACGTGCGTGGCCGCCCATCGCCGTTCCTCCTATTCACTAATGTCCACAACCGTTGCGCCTTCAAGGACCAACGAGCAGTATGCTTTTCCTTCCTCGCCTTTCTCGAGAGATCACATGTATCATGTTCGAGTTGTAAGCCATACTTTTGCTCAAAAATCACTGCAGTGTTTGTATTTGGAAGGTCCATAAGCTGCCTACTCTTTGTAAATCGGGACATATCTTTGTGACAGAAATGATATTGCCAATACATGATAGCATCCTTTTCCCTTGGATCATATTCCCTAACCAGACAACAAAGACCATGGCTATTTTTTCGTCGGATCCATAACTAACCAATGCTGAACTCCAACCTTTATAGTTCTGTTTTCCGCCCTGTGTGCTGAAATTTAATAGGTAATTCTTACTCTTTTCTTAATTAATCAAAACTGCAAATCTTTTGCCTCATTAAAAAGAACTTTACACTCAAAGGTAGAGAGAGGGAAGCTGTTAACAATATTAATGTATCTCTTTTGCATATGAGCATGCCATTATCTTTCACAACTGTTTCCAGTTCGATGACTCTTGCACATTTTGTAAGTATATGTTTATCTTTTTCGCTGGTTTGGATTCCTGTACAAACATTTCACTATCGGTAGTTTTCATTACATGTTTACTGCATCTTTTCTGTGGCATGATCCAAGAAGTGGCCTCAACACACAAGATAGCAGGAGCCAAGAAGTGGCTTCAACACACAAGTTATGCTCGACTCGGGTTGAGTCAACTATCTGCATATCCATTATATCTTGTGTCAAAATATTGTCGAAACAAACAAATATGCAATATATTCTGCTCTCTCTGATCCCTCAAAATGAACCCGAGCATTTGGAGAAAGTCTGTTCATATCATCCACAGGCTTAGATTCCTTAGAAGTCCATCTTATGTGCCAGCTAGAATGGACATGAAGCTCCATTGAATACTTTCTCACTATTTGCTAGAGATGTTTGTTAATGCACTCAAAACAGTACTATCAACTGAGAAAATTACATCTACAGTAACTGAACTTATCTCTAGGGTTCAGTTTGGTCACTGTATTCACGAAACATGAAGTTACGGTCACTGGACTCGCTGAACCGGGTCAGCGTATGGTAACTCGTACCGTTTTGGCTCGTATTTTGCACACGTGGACGTATTTGACCCAAAAAACAGTTTGACTCGCCACCTGTACAGGACATGTTGTCCATTTCATAAAGAAGCGAGCGACTACAGCTCAGTTTTTGTGATGAGAGAAAATCTTTGAGAAGTGGAAATGTGTATGAGTTCATTGGATATTTGCAGTCTGCAATTTTCAAGATTACAGGAAATTCACATCTATTACAGTATATATTCGAGGACATGAACACTTTAAAATATAGAGCTGCAAAATTGAACTTAAATAGCACCATTTGCACCACATAATTCACATCATTTACAGTCTGGATATGATAGGTCAACACTAAAAAAAACTGAACTTAATAGCAGCATTCACACATTTTCAGTACAGAGATGAACAATGAGCACCATTTATTCAGTTGAACAGTGAATTAAATAAGAAAGTTCAGAACTTCCTAACATTCAGAAAATTCAGAGCTTCCTGTAACATTTGAACACTGACCAAAACTGAACATGAAAATGAACAGAGCTTCATAACACACAAACGAACAGAGATGACAAAAACTGAACATGAACAGAGCTTCATAACACACAAATGGTTCAAAAGAGTACTGAACTGAAAGTTGAAAGTAAGGTTCACAGTTTAACATCCAGAAACAAGTTCCTATGTGAACAAATTGCAAAATACTTAATCCATTACATGAAATGGTCATTCAAGACCTGAATTCATCAAACTTGTTAACTTTTCTGGGCTTCTTTGCTTCAGCTGCTGCTTTCTACTCTTCTAAAGCCCTCTTCTTTGCTTCCGCTGCTGCTTTCTTCTCTTCTAAAGACCTCTTCTTTGCTTCATGTAGTGCCTCTTTCTTAGCTACAGCTGCAACCTTCTTTGCTTCAGCTTCTGCCTCTCTCTTTTTCCTTGCCTCCGCCTTGAGTGCTTATTTTTCAAGTGCTTTTTTAGCTTTTTGTGCTTCTTTCTTGGCAAGGGCTTCACCTGCTTTTTGCAAAGCAGCTGCTTCTCTTTGTTCCAGGATTTCAGCACACCTCTGTTCATGCAAAATTTCAATGGCATGCTGCTTGGCCTCCCTCATCACTTCAACTCTAGTTGTAAGACTACCTAGTCTTGTTGCAGTGCTGGTTCCTGCAGATGGCATTGCTGCTCTAGCTTCTTTGAGGAAAGAACTTTCAGGCAATGGTCAGAAAACTCAGACCCCTCTTCAGTGCCATTACTTTCAACATCAGAAGGTTCTCCTGTTGGGGAACGTAGCAATAATTCAAAATTTTCCTACGTGTCACCAAGATCAATCTATGGAGTCATCTAGCAACGAGGGAGGAGTGGATCTACATACCCTTGTAGATCGCGCGCGGAAGCGTTCAAGAGAACGGGGTTGATGGAGTCGTACTCGTCGTGATCCAAATCACCGATGATCCTAGCGCCGAACGGACGGCACCTCCGCGTTCAACACACGTACGGA
>NW_024117676.1:0-41918 GCF_003073215.2 Triticum urartu | reverse complement strand
AATAAAAGAAAGTGTCTAAAAATATAGAATAAAAACTTTTGAAATACCGTTAAAATGTCATTTCAAACCAAAATGTGAAGGATGACTAACATGAATATATGATGTGGTAGTGTGACATGCATAGACTAATGCAAAAATAATTGTAATTGCATAACTCGCTTATGTGGCAGATTTTGCATGGCTTAGCGGGAGAGAACACTTCAATGCATTGCTTAGTGGGACGTTGAGGTGGACACTTTGCATGTTGAGAGAATTGGGACCAACTTCTTAAGAATGTAAGATATAGATTAATTAGAGAAAAAGTTGCTGGTGCAGTATTTTCTTAATACTGTCAACATTTACTAATGGCATGGTCGAAAAGTGTCATGTCAGTAGTATATTATTTACTAAACGCAAGTATGGTGGGCAACGCCACTAACTCGGAATGTATCTCTTGCATTTAGTTATCAATGACGTTTGGGCGTGATGCCACTAACGTTTTTCTACTAGTGGCATTGGCGGCCACCGCAACTGGTGACACCATACCAAAGGCGTCATACTAGCGGCGCCGGCCTGCAACGCCAATGACTGTGTTTTACAAACGTCGCTAGTAGGCATTTTCTGCACTATTGAAACAAAATCCTTAACTGGTATAAAACACGTATTTTGCTTCTCTATGCGATATATGGGTCATTTCAGCAACGCACGGGTCATGGCGCAATCAATGATTGTCTTATTAATTTCCTTATTCTTTCATTATTTTTATTTCTATATTCCTATTCTCTTTTACTCATCTTAACTTCTGTTTTTCACCCTTTATATATTTTGTTTAGTTTTCTTGTTATTATTTTCCTAGGTAAATAATGAGTATTAGAATGAGATACATGAGCAATTCTTTTTGAACACATGGCAAAGCATGACCATCTCTTTAAGATACACTATCAACATTTCCATCACATGTTAGAATCCTTCCGAAAATACTCTTATGGATGTACATGAGCATTTATTTTTACATACAAGTGCATTTATGAGAATACATGTCCAGTTTTTCATAAACACAAACATTTATTCTATTTTGATACATGTGAACATTTCGCGTCACACATGAACATTTCTTTTTTGTATACAGGGACATTTAAAAAACTGCTAGACATTTTAATAAGTAGATGAAATTTTGTTTCATGGACATGGACATATTTTAAAATGCCTTAAAATTTTACTCATTTACTGAAATGATTATATAAACATTATATATATTTTTCTTACTTTTAAATTTCTCTGTGTTTATCAAGAAAGAAAATGTGTAGAAGGCCGAAAAATAGCGCTCGACGGCCCGCAGCCATTCCGGGTGTGGAATGCCCACATCTTCCTCCGCTCCTCCGCTGGAAATTACAGAGACGAGTGAGGTCATACCATGACCACCTCGACACCGCTATGCCACACCCCCACTCCCCTCACATGGCACCAAGTGAGGAGATAGATGGGGGGGAAAGGTAAAAAGTTGAGCAGTGACGAGTGGGCTCCATATGTCATAATAAAATAGGGATGTAAAAGGTTGCTTCTGGAGTTGGAGGCTTTTTTGGGATGAAAAAGTAGGGGATAGAACCTAGCTGGCCTTGGGGGATTGTTTTAGGGGCTATTGCAGGGGATGCTCAAGACGGAATCAGATGCATTGACTTTGCTCTTTGCCACATGTGGACCCACAACTGAACAAACCACTCCTTCCCCCAAAGGGGTTCAGTGATATGGTATTTTGGCTTGAAGACGTGAACTAAACAATTTTCAATGAGGGTGTGCAAAGTAGACTCAAGCAATAACACCGGAAATAGAGTTATCAAAGAATAAAACAATAGACCAACATATGTCATGTATGTTTTGCTATCTCTCCATCTTGCACATGAATGGGCTAGATTGGCTATATTTCCCCTCCTAATCTTTGGTTAGAGTTTGCTCCTAAGGACATTGTCCCAATGCTTGTAAACGGTGCGACCATTCTTATGAATTAATAAAGGAGGGTTGGAGTTTAAAAATTCTTGTCTCCAACACCCATAATATATGTAATGAGAGTGTGACTAGCACAACCTTTAATAAATGCTTCCGACCATTGGCCAGTTATACCAAACAGACCATCTTCGTCATGATCATATTTCTGCAGGTAACTTGTAATACTATAATCTTTAATCCCAAGTTACATGTGCAAGCGAACTAGAAAGAATAAATTCAATCATCCCTTCATCTTGTCTAGTTGCAAGAAATCAATATGGGGTAAGGTGCAAGTGAGTATTTTCTAATGTAAGCAACCATCCATTAAAGAGGCTATTTGAATAATTACAAAATGCAACACAAAGTCGTCATGATCTCCCTCCCTTCCATATAAAGCAGATACTGAGAATAACACCGAGACCAAAGATCGGTCACCATATCTCCATATCTTTAACCATATGTCGCCTCATATGCACCTCGACTGTTGTAAAAATATTGTGTTTGTGTACAATCTAGAATCATATCATACAAGAAGGTCACACAATTCATATGGCTAGCTACCAAAGAGATAATTTACATTTACTCATTAGTTTGTATTACTTCAATTTAAACCAAGTTTCACATCCATTAGTTATGTTAGGTTCATATGACTTCACTTCATAAATAGGTAGATAATGCATAAGACTGAGATTGTAGTTAGGGATGAAAATTTAAATGTGGCATGAATGTAAAATTACTAGCAATGTCTTTGTGACAAGAACTTTCTTTGTCTTTTATTCCCATGTTTGAACTAGTATAGGTCGGGGTTACACATGATGGTGCACATCACTTTATTTATCATTGTTACATTGAACGCTCATTGACTAAACAACGATGATCCATCCATCTTCCATTACAGGTCTTCATTTCATTGGCCACCAATGCTTGTTACACTACTCCCAGATGGTTGTTGTTGTTGTAGATAAGGTTGTTGAGGTTGGTGTGGTTGCTGGGGGGATGGTTGTTGGGGTTGCTGGGAAATTATTTGTTCTGCTTGCTGGGGTAATGGTTGTTGGGGCTGGATAAATGATTGTTGTGGTTGTTGGGGTTGCTGGGGTAATGGTTGTTGCGGTTGCAAGATGGATGGTTGTTGGGATTGCCGGGGTTGGGGCTGGGGAAATGATTGTTGTGATTGTTGGGGTTGCTGGGGAAATGGTTGTAGGGGGAGTAGTTGTTGTGATTGTTGGGGGAATGGTTGTTCAGGCTGGGGAAATGGTTGTTGCGGTTGCTGCGGGAATGGTTGTTGCAGTTGTTGGGGGAATGGTTGTTGCAGTTGTAGAGGAAATACTTGTTGTGGTTGCTGGGGAATTGGTTGTTGGGGTTGGGGAAATGGTTGTTGTGGTTGCCAGGGGAACTGTTGGTGGGGCTGGGGAAAAGCTTGTTGTGGTTGTTGGGGGAATGGTTGTTGTGGTTGCAGGGGGGTTGGTTGTTGGGGCTGGGGAAATTGTTGTTGGGGTTGGTGAGGGAATGGTTGTTGGGGCTGGTGAAATGGTTGTTGCGGTTGCAGGGGGAATGGTTGTTGGGATTGCTGGGGAATTATTTGTTCTGGTTGTTGGGGGAATGGTAGTTGCGGCTGGGGAAATGGTTGTTGTGGTTGTAGAGGGAATGGTTGTTGTGGTTGCCAGGGAAATGGTTGTTGGGGCTGTGGAAAAGGTTGTTGTGGTTGTTGGGGTTGCTGGGGAAATGGTTGTTGTGGTTGTAGGGGGATCGGTTGTTGGGGCTGGGGAAATGGTTGTTGTGGTTGCTGAGAGAATTGTTGTTGGATTGTGGGAAATGGTTGTTGCGATGAATATGGTTGTTGTGGTGGATATGGTTGTTGTGGATATGGCTGCTGCGGATATGATTGTTGTGTTGGAAATGGTTGTTGTTGATGGAAAAATGATTGTTGGGGTGACTGTAACTCTTTGTTGCTAGGGTTTAGCTGCCTAGCGGCAGTGGCGATGTTCATCACCATGCCAAGGAGGACAAAGATGAGGAGGGTCTTCATGTTGGATTTCTATTTACTACTGCTTGCTTGTCTTTGATGTTTGTGGTCTAGGTGCGTGAAGTTTGGATGATGGAAGGTGGCCTTGATGGTGTATGTGTATTTATAGTTGTCATGGCATGGTTTCTTTTCATCTTTGCATCCGCTTTTTGAAAAAGTGCACCAATGCTTATCCAACTAATCATTTGGTATGTTGTGTTTGGTGGCACTACTTATTAGCGAGATTTTGGATTTTCATGATAGTTGCTTTTTGTTGCACATATCATCTGGTTATAAAGAATGTTGGATAACGACCAATGACTCATCTTCTTCACTTTACACTGCAAACATTTATCTAAATTTTGTCCCTTTTTGAAATTTAGTTTGTGAAGCTCTACATGATGTTAGGCTTATCCATATGGACATAGCTTGAGTGGAATTAAGTTCATAAGCTTGCGTGCGTCATTATGATGGATTACACTATTATTGTGAAGATTGTTCTAGAAACTTTCTTTCCAAAAGTAACTTTATGTTTTTTGCCCAATATGATTCTAAGACAGATAACCAAACATGACTCATCAAATAACCAGATAAACCAAGTAGCAAGTTGAGGGTTATAAGTTATAACGTGGACTTTTTATCTAAGATACACCATCTTGTCTTGCATGCTTTGTGGACTTGAAAATCACCTAGCAATTTTGATGCAACTGAAACAAAAGTAGACCGGAAAGATAAGCAAAACGAACTGAGAATACTATAATGATAAATAGTAAGATACTGCATACATCTATATCTTTCAATCCTCACAGTCTTCCTCATCCCTATCATCTCTTTATTGGCTACTTTCATTGTAGTCATCTGTTAAATAAAAGGGTTTTCTATTTCTATGCCCTTGGTTGGTTCGTTTTGCTCAGTTTTTACCCTGGCAACTAACGTTGCTCACTTTTGCCCTCCCTACTCCACCAGGTGCTCACAAAAAGCCCCAGCGGAGCATTTCCATCCGGTCAAAGTATTTGATCGTTACCTCCTAACTAGTGGGGTCGCTCTACTCTCTCTCTCTCACCATAGTGGGTGTCGCGGTAGGGGTCGAGGCAACTTATGACTAGTGGGGTCGCGTAATATCCTGACAGGTGGGGTCGCTCCACTCTCTCTCACCATAGTGGTGACGCGGTAGAATCCTGGCATGTGGGAGTGACGCAACTTATGACATGTGGGGCCGCTTGATACCCTGGCAGGTGGGGTAATGCCACTCTCTCCCCACAGTGCTGACGCGGTAAGATCCTGACTTGTGGGGCCGAGGCAACTTATGACAGGTGGGGTATATTCTCTTTATATTTTTTCAATGGCCGACCACGCACGGCCTCGAGCACCTTCCCCATGGAGCAGCCACAGTCATGGCTGCAGCTTGCTTGCATCGACGGATCTGATTCCTACACCTACCAGTGGCCAGCGGCGGTGCACATCCGCCATGGCACCGGCATTATTTCTCTGCCTACATTGTCCCTCAAGGCCAACATACCGCACGCAGAGCTGCCACCCCACCCCTCCCCACCATCTGGATTTGCTATGCCGTCGAAGACAACCACTGGCATTATTTCTTAGTTAGCTCTCGGATCCTGATCCCCCTTATTCAAGCGCTTCTGAACCCAGCTTGAGTCCAGCTCTTTCGGTTGTTTTTCTGAACCTTGATATATATTTCCTGATGATTGGTACAGCTGAAGTGTTCGATGGAGGACCTATCGGAGGCTCTGCTGACTGAGATTCTCAAGAGGATCACCAGGACAAGTGATCTCAATTCTCTTTCCCTTGTGTCAAAGTAGCTCTACAAGATAGAGGGGAATCAGAGGGATGCTATCCGTGTTGGTTCTGTTGGGAATATTAGCACTTTTCCGATTAGACTTATCCCCGAGTAAACAGTAAGCATGGCATAAAAGGTATGCATCTCATAGCGATACCTAAGCATACTAGCACGTACAGAACATAGAATCGAACCATCTATGAGCAGCACATATACGGCTAGCATAAGTACGAGTAAACGAGGGATGAACAGATCATACCCTCCGGTTGGCCAGGCCAACGCGGCGGCGGCAGCAGCAGCCTCGGTGTCGTCCGTGGCCTTCTTCTTGGAGGCGGCGTCGTCGGCCATGGTGACGATGCAGGGGAAGTAGTGGAAGCAGAGGCGGACGAAGTTGGGGACGGATCGGGAGCAGTCGCGTCGAGACGCTCCCCAAAAACCTTATTGCCGTTCTCCCGGGCAGGATCTCGAACGACAGGGTTTCGGAGGCACCTGCTCTCCCGACCAACCGTGCACGCGGTCGTCGGGATGGGATCGCCGGAAGCAGCACAGAGAGAGGAACAGTAGCTGACGGCTATGGTTGTACGAGAGGGAGTGAGTGAACTGAGTTAGGGTTCACTCCACTGTCCAGTGCCTTCTAATATAGGCCGTCAGGTAGATGGGCCTGGGCCAGGCCCACGACCGAGTCCGCGAACAGCCCACGGTCCAACGTCTCGGACAGTGGCGCTTCCGTAAGCGACTCGTTAATTAATTAACAATTAATTAACCATTCCTGAGCGGCAAAAATAAGCTTCGGCTCGGCTCATTCCCGCAACACGCGGCGCAAGCACGCGCGCGTCGTGACAAGGCGAGGCGAGGCAGGCGGCGGAGGAGGAGGAGGAGTGCGCGTGTACAGCTCCTATTCCCAAGCTCCCAATAGCAAGTGGTAGAGCAGCCCTCATAAAGAGGTCTCACTCTTCTTACTATAGCAGTATGGGACTAAACTTCCCACACTTCCCACCACTTGACGTACATATGCATAGGCCTTAGAGATTAACCAGGGATTAGTGTCTTATATGGGCCTAAGCCCATCCATAATCCAACAATCCCCCACCAGATCTTGAGGCACATAAGTTTGTCAACTATTCCAAACAATGTTTGATATACCAGAATTTTTAGTGGAGACTGTTAAGTTGAACTTCCACCTAGAGCAACAGGATTAGACTTCTTCACAACTGAACAATGGACTATGCCTTGAATTGTCAGTTTGGCGTGCAGAAGTTTCGCCTATTGTCAGCTGATACATGGTTGCCAAAGGCTAAACCCCACGGGTGGAGCCTATTTGTCATACTCCGTACCTTCTCATGAGCTTACTAGAGATTACCCAATCTCATAGACTGTGACCAGCAGTCGGACTCACATAGGTGTGTTCCTCCAAAGAATGCTCTATAGGTTAGCATCTTGCTTACATAAGCTTTGAAACACATTAAGACAAAAGTCAGCCTGCCTTACAGAATTGAGAGTATTACTGCATCTCCAACGGAGTGGATTTATTAAAGATACTCTCCTCAGTTGACCGCTAGATTATTTTCCCAGGTCCTAATTCACGGGATCTCCGATCACATAGGTTGGGTTATCCCCATGGCAACTTACGTGGGTCTCATACCCATCTCCCTCGATGCATTTTCTATCACAATTCGTGATAGCCCTTTCGTAAAAGGGTCTGCCAAATTCTTAGCCGTCTGGATGTAATCCAACGCTATTACTCCGGAGTTTCTTGATTTTCTGACAGATTTCAATCTTCTTCTTATGTGATTTGTGGATTTCATGTTGTCCTTTGAACTCTTAGCCTTGGCAATCACTGTTTGATTGTCATAGTTCATAAGGACAGCCGGCACTGGTTTATCAACCACCGGGAAATCCATCAAAAGCTCTCGAAGCCATTCTGCTTCGATGCATGATGTGTCTAATGATGTGAGTTCTGCTTCCATAGTCGATCTGGTTAAGATCGTCTGCTTGCAAGACTTCCACGAAACAGCACCACCACCAAGTGTGAAGACATGTCCACTTGTGGCTTTCATCTCATCAGCATCAGATATCCAATTTGAATCACTATACCCCTCAAGTACCGTCGGGTACCTAGAATAGTGAATTCCATAGTTCGCAGTACCTTGCAAATAACACATCACTCTCTCAGCAGCATGCCAATGCACATCTCCTGGATTGGAAACAACCCGGCTCAGTTTGCACACAGCAAATGAGATGTCAGGACAAGTAGCAAATGCTAGGTACATCAGTGAACCAACCACTTGAGAATATCTCAATTGATCTACAGCCGTGCCTTCGAACTTTCGAATCCGCAAGCTAGGATCATATGGTGTTGCAGAAGGTTTGCAGTCTGAATATCCAAAACGGCTCAAAATCTTCTCAACATAGTGGGATTGCAAAAGTGTAATTCCACCCTCAGAATTTCTCAGTAGCTCGATGTTCAGGATAACATCAGCCACACCCAGGTCCTTCATCTCAAAGTTGTGAGATAGAAAAGACTTGACCTCCTTAATGACCTTGAGGTGGGTCCCAAATATCAGTATGTCATCGACATACAGACACAGTATAACTCCTTCGCCCCCACCATAGCGATAGTATACACATTTGTCAGCTTCATTCACAACAAAGCCAGCAGATGTCAGAGTAGTATTGAACTTCTCATGCCATTGCTTAGGCGCTTGTTTCAGGTCATACAAAGATTTCACTAGCTTACACACCTTTCTTTCCTGACCATTTACTACAAAGCCATCCGGCTGTTGCATGTAAATTTCCTCGTCTAGCTCTCCGTTAAGGAAAGCCGTCTTAACGTCCATCTGATGAACGAGAAGACCATGCGAGGCATCCAAAGCGAGTAACACTCGAATGGTTGTCAGTCTAGCCACAGGTGAATAAGTGTCAAAGAAATCCTCTTCTTCTTTCTGGGTATAACCCTTGGCCACAAGCCTAGCCTTGTACTTCTCAACAGTACCATCGGGCCTAAGCTTCTTCTTGAACACCCACTTACATCCTAATGGTTGACAACCATAGGGACGACCAGTGATTTCCCATGTCCCATTAGCCAAGATGGAATCCATCTCACTATGGACCGCATCCTTCCAGTAGTCAGCATCCGGAGATGCATAAGCTTCTGAAATGGTACTGGGAGTATCATCATCCACGAGGTACACGAGGAAATCATCACCAAAGGACTTTGCAGTCCTCTGTCTCTTGCTCCTAACAGGAACATCCTCGTCATCCTCCGTGGAACTCTCATCACTTTTATGTTCATAGTATTCCATCGGAATAGCAGGTTCAGGAGTCTCATCAGATTCCAGTCTAGAAACACTTTGCATATCTCTCATGGGGAAAATATCCTCAAAGAATGTAGCATCCCTAGACTCTATAATTGTACCGACCTTCTGGTCAGGTACCTCAGATTTCACCACTAGAAATCTATAGCCAACGCTATGCTTGGCATAGCCAAGAAAAACACAGTCCATGGTCTTTGGTCCCAACTTGCACTTTTTGATTATCGGCATGTTGACTTTCGCCAAATAGCCCCAAGTGCGCAAGTAAGAGAGTGTAGTTCTTTTCTTTTCCCATTGCTCATAGGGAGTGGTCTCATTATCCTTTGTGGGAACTTTATTCAGGACATGACAAGATGTCAATACAGCCTCCCCCACCATGCCTTGGATAAACCTGATATATCTAACATGGCGTTAACCAAATCAGCTAGAGTATGGTTTTTCCGTTCGGCAACCCCGTTTGACTGGGGTGAGTAGGGAGGCATCCTCTCATGAATAATACCATGTTCCGCATAGAATAAATCAAACTCATTAGAAAAGTACTCTCCACCACGACCATACCGGACTCGTTTTATTTTCTTCTCAAGTTGGTTCTCAACTTCAGCCTTATAGACTTTAAAGTAGTGTAGAGCCTCATCCTTAGTATTTAACAAATACACATAGCAGAATCTAGTGGAATCATCAATCAGAGTCATGAAGTATTTCTTTCCACCTTTAGTCAACACACCATTCATCTCACAGAGATCTGAATGTATGAGCTCTAATAGTGCCAGGTGCCAAACGTCACAACGTAACTGGGTGGCAATAAAGGTACACTACGGGTATCTCCAAAAGTGTCTGTTGGGTTGGCACGAATCGAGACTGGGATTTGTCACTCCGTGTAACAGAGAGGTATCTCTGGGCCCACTCGGTAGGACATCATCATAATTTGCACAATGTGACCAAGGAGTTGATCATGGGATGATGTGTTACGGAACGAGTAAAGAGACTTTCCGATAACGAGATTGAACAAGGTATCAGGATACCGACGATCGAATCTCGGGCAAGTATCGTACCGATAGACAAAGGGAATTGTTTACGGGATTGATTGAATCCTTGACATCATGGTTCAACCGATGAGATCATCGTGGAGCATGTGGGAGCCAACATGGGTATCCAGATCCCGCTGTTGGTTATTGACCGGAGAGTTGTCTCGGCCATGTCTGCATGACTCCCGAGCCCGTAGGGTCTACACACTTAAGGTTCGATGATGCTAGGGTTATAGGGAAAGTATGTACGCGGTTACCGAATGTTGTTCGGAGTCCCGGATGAGATCCCGGACGTCACGAGGAGTTCCGGAATGGTCCGTAGGTAAATATTGATATATAGGAAGTATGGTTTTGGCCACCGGAAGTGTTCCGGGCATCACCGGTAGTGTACCGGGACCACCGGAGGGGTCCGGGGGTCCACCAGGTGGGGCCACCAGCCCCAGAGGACTACATGGGCCAATAGTGGGAAGGGACCAGCCCCTAGGTGGGCTGGGGCGCCTCCCACCAAGGCCCAAGGCGCCTCCAAGAGGGGAGGGGGCAAACCCTAGGGCAGATGGGCCCTAAGGCCCACCCCAGGTGCGCCTCCCCCTCTCCCCCTTGTGGCCGCCACCCTAGATGGGATCTAGGGCTGCCGCACCCCTTGGGGTGGAAACGCTAGGTGGGGGCGCAGCCCTCCCTCTCCCCCTATATATAGTGGAGGCAAAGGGGCAGCTCAACACACGAAGTTCTTCCCCTGTTGGCGCAGCCCTACCCCTCTCCCTCCTCGTCTCTCGTAGTGCTTGGCGAAGCCCTGCTGGAGTCCTGCGCTCCTCCACCACCACCACGCCGTCGTGCTGCTGCTGGACGGAGTCTTCCCCAACCTCTCCTTCTCCCCTTGCTGGATCAAGGCGTAGGAGACGTCACCGGGCTATACGTGTGTTGAACGCGGAGGCGCCGTTGTTCGGCGCTTAGATCGGAATCGACCGCGATCTGAATCGCTGCATGTACGACTCCACCAACCACGTTCTTGCAACGCTTCCGCTTAGTGATCTACAAGGGTAAGTAGATACAGTCCCCTTCCCTTCGTTGCTAGATTACTCCATAGATTGATCTTGGTGATGCGTAGAAAATTTTAAATTTCTGCTACGATCCCCAACACCCTGGAAATTTAAGAAATTGTAAATTAGTCCCTTGGGAATTTAAGAAATTGCAAATTAGTCCATGGGAAGCCAGCTATACCCATCCTCTTGAGCGACCGATGGGGAGCTATCGCTGCCGCTCCTGATCCATAGCCAGAGCATGCAAAACTTTTCTCCACATGAATGGGAAGTCATCACTGCCAAACGACCCAAAGTAGGAACCGCCATCACTGATGCAATCCAAGATCAAAGATCTAGCCACCCGACGCAGGCCGCCGTCGCCACCGCGTTAACCTTGCCCGGCAATTCCTCCTCCGAGATCCATGGCCGAACACAACAGGAGGTTTCCTGCATCATGCCAGTTTACCGTGTATTCCTCTTCTTTCTCAAATATCTCTATTACGGTCATCTTAAAACTATGTTTTCTGTGTACTATTCCCAACGTTCACATATATAAGATGTTTTGGATATTTCAATATAAACTACACACCGACTTAAATGAGTGAACAAACACACTAAATACATCTATACACCCAAAACAAACAAAAGGTAGAAGTAGAACATCTGATATTGGTGAATGAAAGGAGTATCATACTATGTGGAATATGTTGTTGCGTCAATGTTTTAGTTTTGCTATTTTGAATAAATAAGAGGCCGTCAAATGGAGTGAAATGGTAACATAAAGCAAACTCATGATCCATGATAGCACTATTTTGATGATTTCATTTTCTATGCAGCTAGAGACGATGTGCTTGGCGATGGCTAAGGCTTATTTAAAGTTATAGCAATTAATGATGGCCAGTGCTCGTTTAAAGAAGACACGACGCGCTTGATAATATTGGATGATTGAACAAAAAGTGAATGGCTACTAGAGGTTTGTCTTTCCATAACTTGAGCATTACTAATGATCCTTATATATTGAAGTTGAATACTTGGCGGTTGTCTTAAATAGATTTCATGCATTGTTTATATCTATAACTACGTTGAGATGTCTCTCCAAAGTAACCAGAAAAACTACGCATGATGGCATACCGTGCACCCAAGGAAGCGCTAGCAGCATCGATCTATGATAAGAAGGGTACTTGGTATGTCTCCGCTTGAACCAAACACCAACGAACCCCACGTGTCCCAGTCAATTGGTTGCACGTAACTTTGTGTCCACATGCAGCATGCGTGTGATACTCTTGTTGCATGGCCTACTTTCGAGAGAGCACTTAAGGTATCCACGACGTCCAAGACGCCTTGCACGAGTGCATAACCACCACCATAACAGTTTCATTTTCGTAACCACACAAGACACACATACAACCTCCAAAGCATAGATGATGCTTTCGGGTACACACACCCCATTGTTCCTCCAGATCTACCGCCAACACATCAGCATGGCTTGAATCACTTCGCCTAGCTTGGAGCCGAGGAAGACAGGAGGGGAAGAAGGAGGTGGTTGGACGACCCTGCCGCCGCTGGCAATGGCATGGGGGGTAGAGAGTTGGCAAAGGGTCAGCTGCGACATGTGGTGCTGAGGCGCTAGGGTTTTCCTCGATGTTGCTCCACGGTCAATGTGGGTGCCTATTTCCAATGCACTCCAAAGATTCCCATGACTCGCCTTGTTGACCAGGTGGCTTCCTACCATGTTAGGGCTCCAGGGGCCTGGACGATGCTCGGATTTGGTGGGCATCATGGGTCTAACTCTGTTGGTGTTGCTTGTCTGGCAGCGTATCCCAGTCTTGGTGTGTTACCTCAATCGACCAGGCTCTTGGTCTTGTGGAGGCACGACACATTGCCCGAGTCGATCCTTTCCCAGTGCCCTCTCAGGTGCCTTGTGAGTTGTTCTTGAATTCCGTTAAGTTTGTCGTCTTAGAGTGGTGCCTGATACGTCTCCAACGTATCTATAATTTATGAAGTATTCATGATATTATATTATCATCTTAGATGTTTAATGGGCCTTTATATGTCGTTTTATATGATTTTTGGGACTGACCTATTAACCTAGAGCCTAGTGCTAGTTTCTATTTTTTTCTTGTTTTTGAGTATCACGGAAAAGGAAAATCAAACGGAGTCCAATTGACCTAAAAATTCACGAAGATTGTTTTTGGACTAGAAGAAACCCATGGAGTACCAGAGATGGACCAGGCGAGTCCCGAGGCCACCACGAGGGTGGGGGTGCGCCCTATCCCCTGGGCGTGCCCCCCTATCTCGTGGCCGCCTCAGGGACCCCCCTGACTTGTTCCCGACTCCAACACCTCTTATTTATACCCAAACTTCCAGAAAGAAACCTAGATTGGAAGTTCCGCCGCCGCAAGCCTCTGTCGCCACGAGAAACCAATCTAGGCCCTCTCTGGCACCCTGCCGGAGGGGGCCATCATCACCGGAGGCTATGGAGGAGGATCCCAGAGGGGCCATCATCACCATGAAGGCCAAGGACCAGAGGGAGAACCTCTCCCCGTCCAGGGGGAGGCCATGGAGGAGGAAGCACAAGGGGGAGAACCTCTCCTCCTCTCTCTCGGTGGCACCGGAGTGCCATCGGGAGGGGAATTATCGCCACGGTGGTCGTCTTCATCAACATCGCCATCATCATCACCATCCTCATCTCTTTTACGCGGTCCACTCTCCCTCACCCCGCTGTAATCCCTACTTGAGCATGGTGCTTTATGCCACATATTATGATCCAATGATGTGTTGCCATCCTATGATGTTTTGAGTAGATATCCTTTTTCTTTGGGGTGATTGATGATCTAGATTGGTACAAGTTGTATGTTTTGTTTTGGTGTTGTCCTATTGTGCCCTCCGTGTCGCACAAGCATGAGGGATTCCCGCTATAGGGTTTTGTAATACGTTCATGATTCGCTTATAGTGGGTTGCTTTAGTGATAGAAGCGTAAACCCGAGTAAGGGGGTTGTTGCGTATGGGATAAAGGGGACTTGATGCTTTAATGCTATGGTTGCGTTTTACCTTAATGATCTTTAGTAGTTGCGGATGCTTGCTATAGTTCCAATCATAAGTTCATATGATATAAGAAGATAAAGTATGTTAGCTTATGCCTCTCCCTCATATGAAATTGCGATGATGACTATCGGTCTTGTTAACAATTGCCTAAGACAATTCCGCACACCGATCCACCATTATTCCACACTCGCTATTTATAATATTTTGTAATATATTCTGACTTTATGATAACATCGCCTACTTTTATATTTTATCTCTCCGATACCATGCAAAGTTATCCTTTTCATACCCACAACGTAGTTTTATTTCTCGTTTCTTGTTGGAAGCAAACGTTCAGTGTATGTAGAGTCGTATCAGTGGCAGATAGGACTTGAGAGAATATTGATCTTACCTTTAGCTCCTTGTGGGTTCGACACTCCATACTTATCAATTCCACCTTTGGGAATTGCTACGATGATTCCCTGCACTTGGGAATTATCAGTGCCAAACCCCATACCAGCATGTGTGGTAGATCATCCAACGCATGGTTTAGTAAGAGTGTGTTTTGTTGATGAACCAAATGAAATTTCTAGAGATGATGAGATTACCTCCCATATGTTGAAGTTGTACAATCAAAACAAGTATAGCCTTTGCAATTTCAATAACTATTCAATTTTTAACCAGCATTTAATTTGCATCTATAGAACATACAATTTACATAAAAACCCTAAGACACATATATGTGCGTAGGTACAATGGCGTGAGTGAGTCCTTGTGATCTAAAGAAGAAGAAGCTCCACCAAGTAGAAGCTGTCCGCTCCAACAAGTGGAGGTAAAATAAATGCAAGGGGATACGTGCACATGAATGCGAACCACGTTAGGACTCAGTTGCTAAGTAATCATCGTCTTCCTTCTAATCATCATCAGAGTTTGCAGTAAGACAATGCATTAGCCAAGATAGCTTTTGGACTGTGGAAGAGGCAGTACGCAAGGCAAAAGAATTACTCTCTCTATTCCAAATTAAGCGTCGCAGATTTAGTACAACTATTTAAAACAAAGGGAGTACTAAACACCGAATTCTCTTCAATTAAGAAACAATATTTTGTGTGGCTCCCATTCCCACTCGCATGAGGACTGTGGAAGAGGCAGTATCGCGCGTCGCCTGAGCCATCCCCGCATCGCCGGTTGGCGAGAGGTGATTGGCACGTTGCTGGGTCCGTGGCACGACCAGCGAGAGGCGCCCTCGTGTCGCCTGTAGAGGCGGACGCTGCAGCGCGTGCGCCTGTGGCTGCACCCGCGTCTGCTGCGATCCCGAGGGAGATCGGAACAATATTGATGATCACTTGTTGACTAATCCCGCTGATATTCTGCGTGAGACTTCTGTTGATGAAACAGGCACAAATGGTGAAAACAATGCAGAAAACGTTGCAAATATAGGGCCTTATTTCATGTGTCCAGAAATAGGAGACATAGTCTCCTCGGGATCGGCGCAGCATCAGGAAATCGGAGACAGGCGGAAACATCTTACCCGATCTAGGGCAACGTGCTGCATGTTTAATAGGCAGGGTGCGAACCTGATATGCGTACAAGAGTTTGTTGGAGATACAACTTGGGAAGAAAGAAATACAAGAGATAAGCTAGCTAGTGGTTACAATAGAATATATCCTATGTGCCTAGCTATCCAATATCTCTCCAACCGAATGATCTTCTCAGCCTCCTGTACGTGACACATAACCATGTGTTTAACACCCTCCCTTAGTCACAGCTTGGTCAAGTTGAGATTATGTTTGAAGTCTCCAAAGCTTCATACATGCAATGCCTTTGTGAATCCATCTGCAACTTGATCTCTGGAGTGCACAAAACGAAAGTCAAGTTTCTTCCGAGCAACTCTTTCTCTGACAAAATGGAAGTCAATTTCTATATGCTTTCTCCTAGCATGAAAAACTGGATTTGCAGAGAGATAAGTGGCACCAAGGTTGTCACACCACAAACATGGAGCTTGTGTGGTTTTCACGCCAAGTTCCTGCAACATAGACTGAACCCATTATCTCTGCTGTAGCATTTGCCAATGCTTTGTATTCTGCATCTGTACTTGACATGGAGACAGTGGCATGTTTTTGTGCACACCATGATATCAAGTTAGGTCCAAAGAATATAGCAAACCCACCAGTTGATTGCCTGTCATCCAAGCATCCTGCCCAATTCGAATTGGAAAAGGCACTGACCAGAGTAGAGGGTGACTTGCTGAAATTTAGACCAATGCTCAAGGTGTTTTTAACATATCTAACTATCTGTTTTGCAGCAGTCAAGTGAACAGTGGTGGGTGCATGAAGAAACTGACAAACTTTGTTAACTTCAAAGGAAATGTCAGGTCTGGTAAGAGTAATATACTGTAATGCTCCCACTAAATTTGTGTATCTTGTGCTGTCCTCTTGGTTCAAGAGTGTCCCTTCTGTGAGAGATAATTTTTCTGAACTGGATAGTGAAGTAGGTGAAGGTTTACAATCTTGCAAACCAACCCTTTTTACCATATCAGTTGCATACTTTTCTTGAGAGAGGTGAAGTCCATCCTTGTTTCTCTTTACCTCAATCCCAAGAAAGAAGTGCAAGTCTCTAAGATCCTTCAAGGCAAAATCTGCACCCAAGTCCTTTTAAGAGCCCTATGTTTGTGTCATTAGATGAGCTTGTCACAATAATGTCATCAACATATATGAGGACAAATATACATGTGTTGGACTTGTTGTAAATAAACAATGAGGTGTCAAACTTGGAAGGGACAAAGCCAAGTGCCTGCATCTTATGACAGAGATGAGAATACCATGCCCTTGGAGCTTGCTTTAACCCATACAGTGCTTTATCAAGTTTGCACACATGAGAGGGAGCACTTTTACTTACAAACCTAGGAGGTTGCTTCATGTACACTTCCTCTTCCAGAACACCATGGAGGAATGCTTTATGCACACCTAGCTGTCTGAGACTCCAGCCCCTGGAAACAACAATAGATATGACAAGGCGGATGGTAGCAGCTTTTACAACGGGACTAAATGTGTCCTCATAGTCTATGCCATAACGATGTTTAAAACTTTTGGCAACAAGCCTAGTTTTATAACGATCAATGGTTCCATCAGATTTTCTTTTAATCTTGAATACCCACTTGTAGTCAATCAATTTTTTACCTTGCTGTGGGAGAACCAAATGCCATGTTTTATTTTTCTTCAGTGCCATGTACTCTTCATTCATAGCTTTCTTCCATTTTTCATCGCCAAGTGCTTCTTCAACTGTACTTGGTTCACCTGGTTCACCTGTAGAACAGATCATACCATATTTGACTATATGTCTGTAATTCACAGGTTGTGTTGCCCCTTTTTGCAGTCGTGTGCGCCGTGGTGATGACGCAGCCAAGTCCATGGCCACAGAAGATCCAGCTGCCTGCACAGGAGTTTCAGCCGAAACTGATCCGGAGGAGGATCCCGCAGGTACAACAGCGCGAGTTATCTCGAGCGGATCTTCTGCGGCTCGTGACGGCACTGTTGCATCTGAGGAGGCCTCGGAGAATCCCGGCCTCTGGACCCTCTGGACCGGACTATCATCCTCTAATGATGGCGGATCAGCACCGGTTGCCGCGCCAGGGCCCGCACTGGGGGAGCGACCCAGAGTCCGTCGCTTGTAGCATACCGGTTGGCTGTGGTATCGCGCGTCGCCTGAGCCATCCCCGCATCGCCGGTTGGCAGGAGGTGGTTGGCACGTCGCTAGGTCCGTGGCACGACCAGCGAGAGGCGGCCTCGTGTCGCCCGTAGAGGCGGACGCTGCGGCACGTGCGCCTGCGGGTGCGCCCGCTTCTGCTGCGACAGATCCCGAGGGGGATCGGAACAATATTATGATCACATGTTGACTAATCCCGCTGATATTCTGCATGAGACTTGTGTTGATGAAACAGGCACTGAAACAGGCACGAATGGTGAAAACGATGCAGAAAACGGTGCAAATATTGGGCCTTATTTCATGTGTCCAGAAACAGGTGACATAATCTCCTCGGGATCGGCACAGCATCAGGAAATCGGAGACAGGCAGAAACGTCTTACCCGATCTAGGGCGACGTGCTGCGTGTTAAATAGGCAGGGTGCGAACCTGATACGCATACAAGAGTTGTTGGAGATACAACTTGGGAACAAAGAAATACAAGAGATAAGCTAGCTAGTGGTTACAAATATATCCTATGCGCCTAGCTATCCAATATCTCTCCAACCGAATGATCTTCTCAACCATGTGTTTAACAATATGAATTAATTTGTATTGTTATTCTTTTTTTGCATATTTTTGCTGTTTTTTGCTAAAAAGTAAACTGTCGTGGTCACTTTGAAGGGTTATATTGTTATATTTTTCGAACTGTCTCATACTCACTCCGTTCCGAAATAGAATAGTGCATATAAAGATTGTCACAAGTTGAACTTTACAATGTTTGACCGAGTTTATATATAGGGGTAAATATGGACACCCACAGTATCAAATGTGATATTTATTTGGCATTGTAGCTGTTGATATACATTGCATAATTCAGTGTTGATTATTTCATTCTTTTGAAGAATCCCACTATTCCACATTTGATCAACGTGCTTGCATGTCCTTCGACGGTGGGTGAAGTTAAACAATGCATGTTTCCTTTCAAATCACCCATCTCTAGGTGCCATATACTATGAGTAAACAAAATTAGTTCTCATCGGTTAGCTTTTGTCGAGTAGTAGATCTGGCTAGATATATAGTTGGCCTATCGTCGTCATTGTATCACATATCATTGGTTGACCCCCATGTGGTAACTATTTGTCAGGTACCAAGCTCGGGTGTTGCTCCATTCAACTGTTGGACATGTAATAACCCTGAGAACGATTCAGATCTATTAATTCTGAGAGAGCTAACTGGAAACTTAATTTGTGATTGACATGTTCATCTCCTAGGGAATGGACTGGAAGCACCTTGGTAGATGTTAGAAATGGGAACTTTGAAGCTGGGGTGTCTTCAATAGTAGTCAATTTCATATTATTTTGCAGGTTAATCGTGTGGTCAATTTAATGTACTCAAACACTAGTGCTAATATGAATTATTATTTTTTGCATAATTTATACTATATTTGCCACAAAAAAACAAATTGACAACCACGTGTACTTGCCACAAAAAAACCACATATAGAGTATGATGGATGTATCTGTAATACCTTGCAATTAATGACGATGTTGTCCGCTAGTACAAATAGCAAAAATAAAGATGCGAGAAAGACACATCAACAGCAGGGAACAGGTGAAGAACCTATAAATAGGGCTGGGATCAAAGGTGTAGGTAGAGGGTGCAAACTAATACCAACCAAACACACACACTTACAAAGAGAGAGGGCCACGGGAGATGGCGAGTGCCAACAAGAAGGCGGCACTGGGTGTGATGTCGGTGTTGGTGGTTCTGCAGCTGCTCGTGGCAGCTCCGATGGCCATGGCCCGCTCGCCGCGGGCTCTGGAGGAGATGACGCCAGCGATAGCAATGGAACACTTCATCCTGGAAACACTTCTAGGAGCCAGCTATTGTAGTGAAACATGCTTCAATGGTTTCTGCAACACCGATGGTTGCACTTGTCACTTTCCTTTCTGCATGCGGGCCGGCTCCCTCCATGACTGACGCTACTTAGCTCTGAAATGTCGGCGGGGCGACGTCGGTATGTGTTGTGGTTGCTTTCTACATGTGAAGTATTTATGTATTTGTGTGTATGTATGTGCAAATGTGGTGATCAAGCGAAGGGAAGGTGTGCGTATATGCATGCGTGTATTTAGGCTACATACGGTACACTATGATTCATACAAACGCCATCACGTGGAATATACATATATACTCAGTATGATTTGCATCTCCTGCCCTCGCTTTAATTTCCTGGATGATCGATGTGCCCATGCATCGTTGCACCCTGGATGCCATTGGGGCGACTGCTCACCAAACATGAGTCGTTGGACAATGCGGCGTCCACGTTGACCTTCATCTTGAACCCCGGGGTTGGTTCAATCCACGTCGCTCCTACCGGCTGCCACACGCCTGTCCTTATTGCTTCCAGCTTGAGCTGCTCTAGTTGAGAGATAAATAGTATTACATCCGTAAACAAATGTAAAACAGTTTAGGTCCACTGCTTACAGAAGAGAGAGTTGAATGAATCCAAACAATTTTCATCATCAAGAGGACTTAATCTATCGTTCAACATTGTTCGAATGATGTATGATGTGCTCAACACGTTTAGCACATAATGTCCCGCAATTACAAGCCATTTACATTGGTTGATAAGACAGTTTTATCTTAAATCTTCTACGTAATTTAGAGATAACAACAAAAAATGTACAATGAATTATCTCTTAGACTTATCTCCAAAAACTAGCTATTCTCCTAAAAACGTGCTGAGACATATTGTGCAAGGATCATCTCTTAATTAAGAGAAGGCAAATCTGTTTTCCTTGTTTCTCTTTCCTTCACATCACCACTTATCTTATGTGACACTCCTAAGATAGCACCATTATTCTACAGGCCCTAATATCCCGCAATTACTGTTCATATAATCGCTCGTTTCTCCACTGCACACAAAACATGTATGCTCAGTGAACCGCTCCTAATCCATTTTCCTTCTCTATGTGATATATGGGTCATTTCAGCAACTGGGGGGGGGGGGCGCGATAACTATGACTGTGTTATTTTTTCCTTATTATTTTATTCTTTTTATTTCTAGATTCCTATTCTCTTATACTCATCTTCACTTTTTTTTCATCCTTTATATTTTCTGTTTAGTTTTCATGTTATTATTTTCCTAGGTAAATAATGAGTATTTGTATGAGATACATGAGCACTTAATTTTTAACACGTGCCGAAGCATGAGCATCTCTTTAAGATATATGAACATTTCCTTCACATGTGAGAATCCTTCCGAAATACTCTTATGGATCTACATGAGCATTTATTTTTAAATACAAGAGCATTTATGAAAATATACATGCCCACTTTTTCATAAAGGCAAACATTTATTTTATTTTGATACATGTGAACATTTTTCATCACACATGAACATTTTAAAAAGTTGCTACGCATTTTAAAAAGTAGATGATGCATGACTAAAATTCCTTAACTTACGGTACCTTTGCAGGGTTGCAGAGTATTCATACATTTCGGTCTTTCTGGTTGGTGCGAATGCACATTTTGCACTCATTGTCCACCTAGTGGAAACACAACACCTGGACAGTGTTTCTTCTTGTAAAATTCTCAATATGTAAAATATGTGGGAACATGGTGTGCCTACGCATTCCAATTTGCGGCAAGAACAACTGATCCTGTGAAGCAGACCTTCCTTCGACTCCGTGCGCACTTCGATCTTTTTATCCATTCTTTCCCTCTTAGACACAACGTATGTGGTAACTTCTGCTGCATCAAGTACCTCTCTGATCTCACATTTTCTTACAACATTTATGCTCCATAAGACCAACTTAAACACAGCAGGAGTGAAAACTTTTGCGGCGTATTTCTCAAGACTTGAAGCATTTTTCCTCTGTGAACGGAATGGACTGCAAGGCCTCGATGTCTTGGAGAGCCTCGTTCAAGCGTCGCGACACAAGGCAACGCTCATAGTGCTCTAGCATTTGAAACAACGTCATCTTAGCCTCAAGATGCGTATGTAACACCGAGTTTAAACTCTCACTCTGCTGATTGCTACTCAATCCTAGGAAACAGTGCCTCTCAAGATATGGAGCACACCACAGTTTTCTCATCTTATACATCCGATGTAGCCAGGACTCCTCACTTGTTACTTTATTCCGTTGTAAGAATTGTAACCATTTTCTCTCATGCTCTTCAATGGAAGATATATCATATATGAAAGATCTGAATTCTTCCTTTATCGTGTCATCATGCAGATGACGTACAATGTTCTGTTGAATGTGCCATATACAGAGCCTATGGTTTGAGTCAGGCCACACCACCCTGATTACTCTCTGCATTGCAAGGTCCCTATCCATGATCACAGATATAGGATGATTCTATCCCATAACATCAAAAAAGGTCTGTAACATCCACTCGTATGTCTGGCTTGTTTCATGTGAAATGATACCACATGCAAAAATAACAGTGTCGCGGTGGTGATTCAACATGACAAACGACACAAATGGCAGATTGTACTTATTGGTTTTGTATGTGCTATCAAAAACAATAACGTCTCCGAAAGCCTCGTAGTCAAGTCGGGATTGACTATCACACCAGAACAATCCCTTCAGATGGCCAGCTTCATCAACCAAGTACCTGAAGAAGAAAAATCTGAATCTCGCTCTCGCCACGCCACCATGTGATTCACCACCGTTTGAGCATCCCCGGAAGCGATTGATTCCTCCTTGTTAGCATGGCAGAAATTGTAAATGTCCCTCATCGTGCATCCAACCTCGTCATATCCACTGTATTGCATGCATAAAATATCCATAATATGGTGTTTCCTGATCACTGATTTTTCCATGTCTACAATGTCCGCTTTCTGCTCATCGCTAATTCTTCTTTGTGAACACAAAAGACACGACAGATCCCGTGGGGCTAGAGGATGGTTGTGTTCATTGATGAAATCCTTCACAAACCACTGACATGTTTCCTCCTGTCTTGCAATCACCAATTTAGCTTTACACCCTACACGAGTTATACTCCATGGCCTCCTCTTTCTATCTTCCATTTTCCTCTTCATGTGCTTCTCTTCACGAACCCCTTCACAACTACACACAAATTTTCTTAAACCAAACATGAGCTGTTGGACAATGCGGCCTCCACGTTGACCTTCATCTTGAACCCCGGGGTTGGTTCAATCCACGTCGCTCCTACTGGCTGCCACACGCCTGTCCTTATTGCTTCTAGCTTGAGCTGCTCTAATTGAGAGATAAATAGTACTACATCTGTAAACAAATGTAAAACGGTTTAGGTCCCCTGCTTACAAAAGAGTGAGTTGAATGAATCCAAACAATTTTCATCATCAAGGGGCCTTAATCTATCGTTCAACATTGTTCTAATGATGTATGATGTGCTCGGCATATCTAGCACCTAATGTCCTGCAATTACAAGCCATTTATATTGGTTGATAAGACAGTCTTATCTTAAATCTTCCACATAATTTAGAGATAACAATAAAAATATGTGTACAATGGATTATGTCTTAGCCGTATCTTCAATAACCAGCTATTATTCTAAAAACGAGGTGAGACATGTTGTGATAAGACATCATCTCTTAATTAAAAGAAGGCACATATATTTTCTTAGTCCTCCACCTCATCACTTACCCTACATGACACTCCTAAGATAGCACCATTCTACATGCCCTAATGTCCCTCAATTATTGTCCATAGTTATTATTCCCGTAATTATCTCATATAATCGCTCGCTTCTTCACTGCAAACAAAACATGCCTGCTTAGCGAACCGCTCCTAATCCTTGCAATCACCACGACTACCGACTAATGAATAGGCACAACCCAATGTCGCCTTTCCGTCGGTAGCCTCCCCAACCGTTTGCCTCCCTACGCACCGGTCACCCGCGGAGTCCACCTCTTGCCTTCTTGGCGATGTTCCCACATTGGCGATGTCACCTCTGATCCACACACCACCTTGGCTCCGCTCCTAGGCGAGGCCACCGTCCATGAGCCCCCATCCCACCTCGAATTGGATGTCGATGCCTTGCGTGTCCCAAAATGTTGACTCCCTCATGTCCCGATGCTGAACAAGACCTAGATCTGACCAGACACCAAGCACCAACCATTACGAGGCACTGCCCTCTACCCGGAGTCCTCCTCCTCCACCTCGGTGTCTTCGTCTACCCTGGCATCCCCTCGGTGGTCTTCTCCCCACCTCTTTTTTTATATGTATTCCGTATGTGTTTGTTATAAGAATGTTGCCAATTAATAACATTGTGTGAGAACATATGTCATACATTTGTTTAGTCCTCATATTTCTTTTTGTATGTTTTTCTTCAATTTATTTTCGTAGATGGTGTGTACAATCTGTGAACATTGCTGTTGGATTACCGATGTTATTGTTTGATGTATACCATTGTTAGATGGGGACACTTCATCAGTGGGTATATACAAGCCTGACAATTTTAGTTTATTTGATAATTACCATTTTTAAATGGGGATACTTCATCAATTTTACCACTGTTTGATGTTTCCCCTTCCTTTTTTAAGAAACAAACATGCATAACAACAATAACATTTTACATCTACAGAGCATGTCAAAAAAGAAAGTAGTTGACAATAATAACTAAATCTAATGGAGTAGTGAGGATGACTCTCTCCCCGCGCATTGCTGCGGTAACTTTGTTAAAAAATGTGTAAGTAGTTGACAATAATAACTAAAGCTAATGGAAAAGAAAGTATAAGCTTGAAAATCAATAAAAGAAAGTGTCTAAAAATATAGAATAAAAACTTTTGAAATACCGTTAAAATGTCATTTCAAACCAAAATGTGAAGGATGACTAACATGAATATATGATGTGGTAGTGTGACATGCATAGACTAATGCAAAAATAATTGTGAATGCATAACTCGCTTATGTGGCAGATTTTGCATGGCTTAGCGGGAGAGAACACTTCAATGCATTGCTTAGTGGGACGTTGAGGTGGACACTTTGCATGTTGAGAGAATTGGGACCGACTTCTTAAGAATGTAATAAGATATAGATTAATTAGAGAAAATGTTGCTGGTGCAGTATTTTCTTAATACTGTCAACATTTACTAATGGCATGGTCGAAAAGTGTCATGTCAGTAGTATATTATTTACTAAACGCAAGTATGGTGGGCAACGCCACTAACTCGGAATGTATCTCTTGCATTTAGTTACCAATGACGTTTGGGCGTGATTGTTGTTTTCGTAGTAATTTCAAAAAATTTCCTACACACACGCAAGATCATGTGATGCATAGCAACGAGAGGGGAGAGTGTTGTCTACGTACCCAACGCATACCGACTGCGGAAGCGCTGACACGACGTAGAGGAAGTAGTCGTACGTCTTCACGATCCAACCGATCAAGCACCGAAACTACGGTACCTCCGAATTCGAGCACACGTTCAGCTCGATGACGATCCCCGGACTCCGATCCAGCAAAGTGTCGAGGAAGAGTTCCGTCAGCACGACGGCGTGGTGACGATCTTGATGAACTATAGCAGTAGGGCTTCGCCTAAACTCCACTACAGTATTATCGAGGAATATGGTGGCAGGGGGCACCGCACACGGCTAAGGAATAGATCACGTGGATCAACTTGTGTTGTTTCTGGGGTGCCTCTGCCTCAGTATATAAAGGAGCCAAGGGGGAGGGGGCGCCGGCCAGGAGGAGGGCGCAGGAGGAGTCCTACTCCTTCCGGGAGTAGGACTCCCCCCCAATCCTATTCCAACTAGGATTCCCAAGGGGGGAAAGAGGGAGAGGGGGGCCGGCCACCTTCTCCTAGTCCTAATAGGACTAGGGAAGGGGGGAGGTGCGCAGCCACCTTGGGCTGCCCCTTTCTCCTTTCCACTAAGGCCCTATGAAGGCCCATATGGCTCCCGGGGGGTTCCGGTAACCTCCCGGTAACCCGGTAAAATCCCGATTTCACCCGGAACACTTCCGATATCCAAACATAGGCTTCCAATATATCAATATTTACGTCTCGACCATTTCGAGACTCCTCGTCATGTCCGTGATCACATCCGGGACTCCGAACAACCTTCGGTACATCAAAATGCATAAACTCATAATATAACTGTCATCGTAACCTTAAGCGTGCGGACCCTACGGGTTCGAGAACAATGTAGACATGACTGAGACACGTCTCCGGTCAATAACCAACAGCGGGACCTGGATGCCCATATTGGCTCCTACATATTCTACGAAGATCTTTATCGGTCAGACCGCATAACAACATACGTTGTTCCCTTTGTCATCGGTATGTTACTTGCCCGAGATTCGATCGTCGGTATCCAATACCTAGTTCAATCTCGTTACCGGCAAGTCTCTTTACTCGTTCCGTAATACATCATCTCACAACTAACATATTAGTTGTAATGCTTGCAAGGCTTATGTGATGTGTATTACCGAGAGGGCCCAGAGATACCTCTCCGACAATCGGAGTGACAAATCCTAATCTCGAAATACGCCAACCCAACATGTACCATTGGAGACACCTGTAGTACTCCTTTATAATCACCCAGTTACGTTGTGACGTTTGGTAGTACCCAAAGTGTTCCTCCGGTAAACGGGAGTTGCATAATCTCATAGTTATAGGAACATGTATAAGTCATGAAGAAAGCAATAGCAACATACTAAACGATCGGGTGCTAAGCTAATGGAATGGGTCATGTCAATCAGATCATTCAACTAATGATGTGACCTCGTTAATCAAATAACAACTCTTTGTTCATGGTTAGGAAGCTATAACCATCTTTGATTAACGAGCTAGTCAAGTAGAGGCATACTAGTGACACTTTGTTTGTCTATGTATTCACACATGTATTATGTTTCCGGTTAATACAATTCTAGCATGAATAATAAACATTTATCATGATATAAGGAAATAAATAATAACTTTATTATTGCCTCTAGGGCATATTTCCTTCAGTTCTCCCACTTGCACTAGAGTCAATAATCTAGATTACACTATAATGATTCTAACACCCATGGAGCCTTGGTGCTGATCATGTTTTGCTCGTGGAAGAGGCTTAGTCAACGGGTCTGCAACATTCAGATCCGTATGTATCTTGCAAATCTCTATGTCTCCCACCTGGACTAGATCCTGGATGGAGTTGAAGCGTCTCTTGATGTGCTTGGTCCTTTTGTGAAATCTGGATTCCTTTGCCAAGGCAATTGCACCAGTATTGTCACAAAAGATTTTCATTGGACCCGATGCACTAGGTATGACACATAGATCGGATATGAACTCCTTCATCCAGACTCCTTCGTTCGCTGCTTCCGAAGCAGCTATGTACTCCGCTTCACATGTAGATCCCGCCACAATGCTTTGTTTAGAACTGCACCAACTGACAGCTCCACCGTTTAATGTAAACACGTATCCGGTTTGCGATTTAGAATCGTCCGGATCAGTGTCAAAGCTTGCATCAACGTAACCTTTTACGGTGAGCTCTTTGTCACCTCCATATACGAGAAACATATCCTTAGTCCTTTTCAGGTATTTCAGGATGTTTTTGACCGCTGTCCAGTGATCCACTCCTGGATTACTTTGGTACCTCCCTGCTAAGCTTATAGCAAGGCACACATCAGGTCTGGTACACAGCATTGCATACATGATAGATCCTATGGCTGATGCATAGGGAACATCTTTCATTTTCTCTGTATCTTCTGCATTGGTCGGGCATTGAGTCTTACTCAACTTCACACCTTGTAACACAGGCAAGAATCCTTTCTTTGCTTGATCCATTTTGAACTTCTTCAAAACTTTGTCAAGGTATGTACTTTGTGAAAGTCCAATTAAGCGTCTTGATCTATCTCTATAGATCTTAATGCCTAATATGTAAGCAGCTTCACCGAGGTCTTTCATTGAAAAACTTTTATTCAAGTATCCCTTTATGCTATCCAGAAATTCTATATCATTTCCAATCAGCAATATGTCATCCACATATAATATTAGAAATGCTACAGAGCTCCCACTCACTTTCTTGTAAATACAGGCTTCTCCGAAAGTCTGTAAAAAACCAAATGCTTTGATCACACTATCAAAACGTTTATTCCAACTCCGAGAGGCTTGCACCAGTCCATAAATGGATCGCTGGAGCTTGCACACTTTGTTAGCTCCCTTTGGATCGACAAAACCTTCCGGTTGCATCATATACAACTCTTCTTCCAGAAATCCATTCAGGAATGCAGTTTTGACATCCATCTGCCAAATTTCATGATCATAAAATGCGGCAATCGCTAACATGATTCGGACGGACTTAAGCATCGCTACGGGTGAGAAGGTCTCATCGTAGTCAATCCCTTGAACTTGCCGAAAACCTTTTGCGACAAGTCGAGCTTTTGTAGACAGTAACATTACCATCAGCGTCAGTCTTCTTCTTAAAGATCCATTTATTCTCAATTGCTTGCCGATCATCGGGCAATTCAACCAAAGTCCATACTCTGTTCTCATACATGGATCCCATCTCAGATTTCATGGCCTCAAGCCACTTTGCGGAATCTAGGCTCACCATCGCTTCTTCATAGTTCGTAGGTTCATCATGATCTAGTACCATGACTTCTAGAACAGGATTACCGTACCACTCTGGTGCGGATCTTACTCTGGTTGATCTACGAGGTTCAGCAGTATCTTGGTCTGAAGTTTCATGATCTTTATCATTAGCTTCCTCACTAACTGGTGTAGGTGTCACTGAAATAGTTTTCTGTGATGTACTACTTTCCAGTAAGGGAGCAGGTACAGTTACCTCGTCAAGTTCTACTTTTCTCCCACTCACTTCTTTCGAGAGAAACTCCTTCTCTAGAAAGGATCCATTCTTAGCAACGAATGTCTTACCTTCGGATCTGTGATAGAAGGTGTACCCAACAGTTTCCTTTGGGTATCCTATGAAGACACATTTTTCCGATTTGGGTTCGAGCTTATCGGGTTGAAGCTTTTTCACATAAGCATCGCAGCCCCAAACTTTAAGAAACGACAACTTTGGTTTCTTGCCAAACCACAGTTCATAAGGTGTCGTCTCAACGGATTTTGATGGTGCCCTATTTAACGTGAATGCAGCCGTCTCTAGAGCATAACCCCAAAACGATAGCGGTAAATCAGTAAGAGACATCATAGATCGCACCATATCTAGTAAAGTACGATTACGACGTTCGGACACACCATTACGCTGTGGTGTTCCGGGTGGCGTGAGTTGCGAAACTATTCCACAGTTTTTCAAATGTACACCAAACTCGTAACTCAAATATTCTCCTCCACGATCAGATCGTAGAAACTTTATTTTCTTGTTACGATGATTTTCAACTTCACTCTGAAATTCTTTGAACTTTTCAAATGTTTCAGACTTACGTTTCATTAAGTAGATATATCCATATCTGCTTAAATCATCTGTGAAGGTGAGAAAATAACGATATCCGCCACGAGCCTCAATATTCATCGGACCACATACATCGGTATGTATGATTTCCAACAAATCTGTTGCTCTCTCCATAGTACCGGAGAACGGTGTTTTAGTCATCTTGCCCATGAGGCACGGTTCGCAAGTACCAAGTGATTCATAATCAAGTGGTTCCAAAAGTCCATCAGTATGGAGTTTCTTCATGCGCTTTACACCGATATGACCTAAACGACAGTGCCACAAATAAGTTGCACTTTCATTATCAACTCTGCATCTTTTGGCTTCAACATTATGAATATGTGTATTACTACTATAGAGATTCAATAAAAATAGACCACTCTTTAAGGGTGCATGACCATAAAAGATATTACTCATATAAATAGAACAACCATTATTCTCTGATTTAAATGAATAACCTTCTCGCATTAAACAAGATCCAGATGTAATGTTCATGCTCAACGCTGGCACCAAATAACAATTATTTAGGTCTAATATTAATCCCGAATGTAGATGTAGAGGTAGCGTGCCGACCGCGATCACATCGACTTTGGAACCGTTTCCCACGCGCATCGTCACCTCGTCCTTTACCAGTGCCCGCTTATTCCGTAGTCCCTGTTTCGAGTTGCAAATATTAGCAACAGAACCAGTATGAAATACCCAGGTGCTACTGCGATCTCTAGTAAGGTACACATCAATAACATGTATATCACATATACCTTTGTTCACCTTGCCATCCTTCTTATCCACCAAATACTTGGGGCAGTTCCGCTTCCAGTGACCAGTCTGCTTGCAGTAGAAGCACTCAGTTTCAGGCTTAGGTCCAGACTTGGGTTTCTTCTCCTGAGCAGCAACTTGCTTGCCGTTCTTCTTGAAGTTCCCCTTCTTCTTCCCTTTGCCCTTTTTCTTGAAACTAGTGGTCTTGTTAACCATCAACACTTGATGCTCCTTCTTGATTTCTACCTCCGCAGCTTTCAGCATTGTGAAGAGCTCGGGAATAGTCTTGTTCATCCCTTGCATATTATAGTTCATCACGAAGCTCTTGTAGCTTGGTGGCAGTGATTGGAGAATTCTGTCAATGACGCAATCATCCGGAAGATTAACTCCCAATTGAATCAAGTGATTATTATACCCAGACATTTTGAGTATATGCTCACTGACAGAACTGTTCTCCTCCATCTTGCAGCTAAAGAACTTATTGGAGACTTCATATCTCTCAATTCGGGCATTTGCTTGAAATATTAACTTCAACTCCTGGAACATCTCATATGCTCCATGATGTTCAAAACGTCGTTGAAGTCCCGATTCTAAGCCGTAAA
Organism: Triticum urartu; assembly: GCF_003073215.2. NCBI lineage: Eukaryota > Viridiplantae > Streptophyta > Magnoliopsida > Poales > Poaceae > Triticum > Triticum urartu. Next base: position 11,375 of record NW_024117676.1, on the reverse strand, counting down.
GCATGGCACACTGAACTATCGAGTAGTCATCAGCTTTGCTTTGCCAGACGTTCATAACATCTGGTGTTGCTCCAGCAGCAGGCCTAGCACCCAGCGGTGCTTCCAGGACGTAATTCTTCTGAGCAGCAATGAGGATAATCCTCAAGTTACGGACCCAGTCCGTGTAATTGCTACCATCATCTTTCAACTTTGCTTTCTCAAGGAACGCATTAAAATTCAACGGAACAACAACACGAGCCATCTATCTACAATCAACATAAGCAAGCAAGATACTATCAGGGACTAAGTTCATGATAAATTTAAGTTCAATTAATCAAATTACTTAAGAACTCCCACTTAGATAGACATCCCTCTAATCTTCTAAGTGATTACGTGATCCAAATCAACTAAACCATAACCGATCATCACGTGAGATGGAGTAGTTTTCAATGGTGAACATCGTTTATGTTGATCATATCTACTATATGATTCACGCTCGACCTTTCGGTCTCTGTGTTCCGAGGCCATATCTGCATATGCTAGGCTCGTCAAGTTTAACCTGAGTATTTTGCGTGTGCAAAACTGGCTTGCACCCGTTGTAGATGGACGTAGAGCTTATCACACCCGATCATCATGTGGTGTCTGGGCACGACGAACTTTGGCAACGGTGCATACTCAGGGAGAACACTTCTTGATAATTTAGTGAGAGATCATCTTATAATGCTACCGTCAATCAAAGCAAGATAAGATGCATAAAAAGATAAACATCACATGCAATCAATTTAAGTGATATGATATGGCCATCATCATCTTGTGCTTGTGACCTCCATCTCCGAAGCACCGTCATGATCACCATCGTCACCGGCGTGGCACCTTGATCTCCATCATAGCATCGTTGTCGTCTCGCCAATCTTATGCTTCCACGACTATCACTACCGTTTAGTAATAAAGTAAAGCATTACATCGCGATTGCATTGCATACAATAAAGCGACAACCATATGGCTCCTGCCAGTTGCCGATAACTCGGTTACAAAACATGATCATCTCATACAATAAAATTCAGCATCATGCCTTGACCATATCACATCACAACATGCCCTGCAAAAACAAGTTAGACGTCCTCTACTTTGTTGTTGCAAGTTTTACGTGGCTGCTACGGGCTTAAGTAAGAACCAATCTCACCTACGCATCAAAACCACAATGATAGTTTGTCAAATAGACTCCGTTTTAACCTTCGCAAGGACCGGGCATAGCCACACTCGGTTCAACTAAAGTTGGAGAGACAGTCGCCCGCAAGCCATCTATGTGCAAAGCACGTTGAGGGAACCGGTCTCGCGTAAGCGCACGCGTAAGGTTGGTCCGGGTCGTCTCGTCCAACAAAACCGCCGAACCAAAGTATGACATGCTGGTAGGCAGTATGACTTGTATCGTCCACAACTCACTTGTGTTCTACTCGTGCATATAACATCAACATAAATAACCTAGGCTCTGATACCACTGTTGTTTTCGTAGTAATTTCAAAAAAATTCCTACGCACGCGCAAGATCATGTGATGCATAGCAACGAGAGGGGAGAGTGTTGTCTATGTACCCAACGCAGACCGACTGCGGAAGCGCTGACACGACGTAGAGGAAGTAGTCGTACGTCTTCACAATCCAACCGATCAAGCACCGAAACTACGGTACCTCCGAATTCGAGCACGCGTTCAGCTCGATGATGATCCCCGGACTCCGATCCAGCAAAGTGTCGAGGAAGAGTTCCGTCAGCACGACGACGTGGTGACGATCTTGATGAACTACAGCAGCAGGGCTTCGCCTAAACTCCGCTACAGTATTATCGAGGAATATGGTGGCAGGGGGCACCGCACACGGCTAAGGAATAGATCACGTGGATCAACTTGTGTTGTTTCTGGGATGCCTCTGCCTCAGTATATAAAGGAGCCAAGGGGGAGGGGGGCTCCGGCCAGGAGGAGGGCGCAGGAGGAGTCCTACTCCTTCCGGGAGTAGGACTCCCCCCCCCCCAATCCTATTCCAACTAGGATTCCCAAGGGGGGAAAGGGGGAGAGGGGGGCCGGCCACCTTCTCCTAGTCCTAATAGGACTAGGGAAGGGGGGAGGTGTGCATCCACCTTGGGCTGCCCCTTTCTCCTTTCCACTAAGGCCCTATGAAGGCCCATATGGCTCCCGGGGGGTTCCGGTAACCTCCCGGTAACCCGGTAAAATCCCGATTTCACCCGGAACACTTCCGATATCCAAACATAGGCTTCCAATATATCAATATTTACGTCTCGACCATTTCGAGACTCCTCGTCATGTCCGTGATCACATCCGGGACTCCGAACAACCTTCGGTACATCAAAATGCATAAACTCATAATATAACTGTCATCGTAACCTTAAGCGTGCGGACCCTACGGGTTCGAGAACAATGTAGACATGACTGAGACACGTCTCCGGTCAATAACCAATAGCGGGACCTGGATGCCCATATTGGCTCCTACATATTCTACGAAGATCTTTATCGGTCAGACCGCATAACAACATACGTTGTTCCCTTTGTCATCGGTATGTTACTTGCCCGAGATTCGATCGTCGGTATCCAATACCTAGTTCAATCTCGTTACCGGCAAGTCTCTTTACTCGTTCCGTAATACATCATCTCACAACTAACATATTAGTTGTAATGCTTGCAAGGCTTATGTGATGTTGCATTACCGAGAGGGCCCAGAGATACCTCTCCGACAATCGGAGTGACAAATCCTAATCTCGAAATACGCCAACCCAACATGTACCTCTGGAGACACCTGTAGAGCTCCTTTATAATCACCCAGTTACGTTGTGATGTTGGTAGCACACAAAGTGTTCCTCCGGCAAACGGGAGTTGCATAATCTCATAGTCATTGGAACATGTATAAGTCATGAAGAAAGCAATAGCAACATACTAAACGATCGGGTGCTAAGCTAATGGAATGGGTCATGTCAATCAGATCATTCACTAATGATGTGATCCCGTTAATCAAATAACAACTCATTGTTCATGGTTAGGAAACATAACCATCTTTGATTAACGAGCTAGTCAAGTAGAGGCATACTAGTGACACTTTGTTTGTCTATGTATTCACACATGTATTATGTTTCCGGTTAATACAATTCTAGCATGAATAATAAACATTTATCATGATTATAAGGAAATAAATAATAACTTTATTATTGCCTCTAGGGCAATTTCCTTCAGTGATGCCACTAACGTTTTTCTACTAGCAGCATTGGCGGCCAGCGCAACTGGTGACACCATACCAAAGGCGTCATACTAGCGGCGCCGGCCTGCAACGCCAATGACTGTGTTTTACGAACGTCGCTAGTAGGCATTTTCTGCACTATTGAAACAAAATCCTTAACTGGTATAAAACACGTATTTTGCTTCTCTATGCGATATATGGGTCATTTCAGCAACGCACGGGTCATGGCGCAATCAATGATTGTCTTATTAATTTCCTTATTCTTTCATTATTTTTATTTCTATATTCCTATTCTCTTTTACTCATCTTAACTTCTGTTTTTCACCCTTTATATATTTTGTTTAGTTTTCTTGTTATTATTTTCCTATGACAAACATAATAACAACCATTTATCGCCAGCCGCAGACTACTCATTTAGTCCACATAGCAGCCCAGAAATACAATAATTCCAGCAATATCGAGACCACTACTCTATTTCTCCCTCCTGCACTCTGCGCAAAAAACACCGTTGTTCAGCCAGACGCTCCAACAACCATTCCCTCACCAACCCACACAATTCCCCGCCAACAACCATGACCCCCATGTCTACATCATCACTCCATAATCCCCAGAACAACCACAATACACAAGACTTTTCCCCAGCCCACAACATTCCCATGTGCAACCAACTTCACATCCAATTTCCCCAAACCCCAACAACTTATTCCGCGTGCAACTCAACAGCAAGTTATTTCCTCTTAAACCCCTGTCCACCGAACAACCATCCACCCACAAATTGCGCTCTATCTACCATTTCCGCAGGCACGCAAAAAATTTCCCAGCTGAACAAGGACCATTCCCACATCACTCAACGATACTACTCCGCCACACCTTTCACTCGCCAGCATCTAATACATTTTTACATACAAGTGCACAAAATCATAACTCTCATATCCCTCACCAACCCGGTGCAAACGCAACAACACATTCTCGACAACGCAAGACGACCTCTAGCACCCCAAGACCATCTATCTTCTTCTAATCCAGTCCCAACACTACAATACCCCAGTCATGCTCATGAAATTAATTCCTATGTTCGAACCCCAAACAACATCCCAGCATACACCAACTGCACAGCAACTATCTACATCTACTCACATTGGTCAGAACGTGTAAACGCAGTGGGGCCAAGAGAAATTATAAGGAGATTGTGCGGTTTATCTAGCGTAACATAACTGAGAGCGTCAAGTAGTAACATTAACAAATGATAAATAAAGATGTCACTCATGGTAGTTGACCCTAGTACTACTATTATTAAAACATGGGTAAGATAAAGGACCAAGAATTGTCAACAATATCGAATATGCATTGTTAGTCAATGTTGCAACATAGTGAATGTCTAATACCTTCTTTACAAATCTAACGTATTGCTCTTACTAATGAAGAAGATTCTAACTGATACCATAAAATACCTTGTGAGAGGACTGAATGAAGTAATGCAAACTAATAGTAGTAAATAGTACATTATACCGGTTGACGCTATTTTTATGCATATTGTCGTGTCTTATATGGTTTTACTTATCTCTGTTTGCTCAATACATCCAATTCAAGAAATGATGATTTACATTGGTCGATGGGTATGAGGGATATTGGTAGATATGATAGGTGAAGGCGCCAGTTTAGTGATAATATATGTTATGGAAGAGATCAGTGCGATCGATGTGCATTTACACGCATCCTAAATGTGCCGGTGGTAAGAAGATTGCACCGATAGAAATTGTTTGCCAAACGCATCAAGATTTGTACTCTCCTGACTCTTACCTGTCACATGTCTGCAATAAATTACTTAACAGAGGTACACCTGGAAGAATATGTATCTGAGGCTGAGTGGTCTAGTTATTGTCTCAATGCAAATTGGAAGCATATCATCATAGTGGACTCGTACACACTCGCGCCACTAATTGCCACACACTGCCGTGACATCCAAACTCCAATCCACCATATAGACGAAATGCCTCACACTGTGACATAGCAGTTGGTCTAGAGAGCATACTTTAGCAGAGGAGTAGATTTGGCCGATCTAGAGCCCTGTGGCAAGATAGAGAAGATAAAATTACAGATGTTCGTTCTGAATCTCTACGTGTGTCACTGCCACAAATCAGCTCACTACTTGTTGACGCACGTAGAGCGCTCCCACTGATTGTCCATATACATTCACCATGAAAACAATAGGTGCACCTCAGTACATCAATGTCCGTATCTATTTCTAGGAGCTCTGGAGGCTGGCATTTTTGAGCACGACATGATATTAAAAATACGCCCTTTTTATATGGACATGGAGGCCGCGAGTCGGTCTTAAGAAGTCCACTTAGTCTGGTCATCTGTAGTGTTTTGTTTTAGGGGCTATTGCAGGGGATGCTCAAGACGGAATCAGATGCATTGACTTTGCTCTTTGCCACATGTGGACCCACAACTGAACAAACCACTCCTTCCCCCAAAGGGGTTCAGTGATATGGTATTTTGGCTTGAAGACGTGAACTAAACAATTTTCAATGAGGGTGTGCAAAGTAGACTCAAGCAATAACACCGGAAATAGAGTTATCAAAGAATAAAACAATAGACCAACATATGTCATGTATGTTTTGCTATCTCTCCATCTTGCACATGAATGGGCTAGATTGGCTATATTTCCCCTCCTAATCTTTGGTTAGAGTTTGCTCCTAAGGACATTGTCCCAATGCTTGTAAACGGTGCGACCATTCTTATGAATTAATAAAGGAGGGTTGGAGTTTAAAAATTCTTGTCTCCAACACCCATAATATATGTAATGAGAGTGTGACTAGCACAACCTTTAATAAATGCTTCCGACCATTGGCCAGTTATACCAAACAGACCATCTTCGTCATGATCATATTTCTGCAGGTAACTTGTAATACTATAATCTTTAATCCCAAGTTACATGTGCAAGCGAACTAGAAAGAATAAATTCAATCATCCCTTCATCTTGTCTAGTTGCAAGAAATCAATATGGGGTAAGGTGCAAGTGAGTATTTTCTAATGTAAGCAACCATCCATTAAAGAGGCTATTTGAATAATTACAAAATGCAACACAAAGTCGTCATGATCTCCCTCCCTTCCATATAAAGCAGATACTGAGAATAACACCGAGACCAAAGATCGGTCACCATATCTCCATATCTTTAACCATATGTCGCCTCATATGCACCTCGACTGTTGTAAAAATATTGTGTTTGTGTACAATCTAGAATCATATCATACAAGATGGTCACACAATTCATATGGCTAGCTACCAAAGAGATAATTTACATTTACTCATTAGTTTGTATTACTTTTTTTTTTTTTTTTTTTTTTTTTTTTTTTTTTTTTTTTTTTTTTTTTTATTTTTTTTTTTTTTTTTTTTTTTTTTTTTTTTTTTTTTTTTTTTTTTTTTTTTTTTTTCAATTTAAACCAAGTTTCACATCCATTAGTTATGTTAGGTTCATATGACTTCACTTCATAAATAGGTAGATAATGCATAAGACTGAGATTGTAGTTAGGGATGAAAATTTAAATGTGGCATGAATGTAAAATTACTAGCAATGTCTTTGTGACAAGAACTTTCTTTGTCTTTTATTCCCATGTTTGAACTAGTATAGGTCTGGGTTACACATGATTGGTGCACATCACTTTATTTATCATTGTTTTACATGAACGCTCATTGACTAAAACAACGATGATCCATCCATCTTCCATTACAGGTCTTCATTTCATTGGCCACCAATGCTTGTTACACTACTCCCAGATGGTTGTTGTTGTTGTAGATAAGGTTGTTGAGGTTGGTGTGGTTGCTGGGGGGATGGTTGTTGGGGTTGCTGGGAAATTATTTGTTCTGCTTGCTGGGGTAATGGTTGTTGGGGCTGGATAAATGATTGTTGTGGTTGTTGGGGTTGCTGGGGTAATGGTTGTTGCGGTTGCAAGATGGATGGTTGTTGGGATTGCCGGGGTTGGGGCTGGGGAAATGATTGTTGTGATTGTTGGGGTTGCTGGGGAAATGGTTGTAGGGGGAGTAGTTGTTGTGATTGTTGGGGGAATGGTTGTTCAGGCTGGGGAAATGGTTTTTGCGGTTGCTGCGGGAATGGTTGTTGCAGTTGTTGGGGGAATGGTTGTTGCAGGTTGTTAGAGGAAATACTGTTGTGGTTGCTGGGGAATTTGGTTGTTGGGGTTGGGGAAATGGTTGTTGTGGTTGCCAGGGGAACTGTTGGTGGGGCTGGGGAAAAGCTTGTTGTGGTTGTTGGGGGAATGGTTGTTGTGGTTGCAGGGGGGTTGGTTGTTGGGGCTGGGGAAATTGTTGTTGGGGTTGGTGAGGGAATGGTTGTTGGGGCTGGTGAAATGGTTGTTGCGGTTGCAGGGGGAATGGTTGTTGGGATTGCTGGGGAATTATTTGTTCTGGTTGTTGGGGGAATGGTAGTTGCGGCTGGGGAAATGGTTGTTGTGGTTGTAGAGGGAATGGTTGTTGTGGTTGCCAGGGAAATGGTTGTTGGGGCTGTGGAAAAGGTTGTTGTGGTTGTTGGGGTTGCTGGGGAAATGGTTGTTGTGGTTGTAGGGGGATCGGTTGTTGGGGCTGGGGAAATGGTTGTTGTGTTGCTGAGAGAATTGTTGTTGGATTGTGGGAAATGGTTGTTGCGATGAATATGGTTGGTGGGGGGGGGATGGGTGGGGGGGGTGTTGTTGGATTGTGGGAAATGGTTGTTGCGATGAATATGGTTGTTGTGGTGGATATAGTTGTTGTGGATATGGCTGCTGCGGATATGATTGTTGTGTTGGAAATGGTTGTTGTTGATGGAAAAATGATTGTTGGGGTGACTGTAACTCTTTGTTGCTAGGGTTTAGCTGCCTAGCGGCAGTGGCGATGTTCATCACCATGCCAAGGAGGACAAAGATGAGGAGGGTCTTCATGTTGGATTTCTATTTACTACTTCTTGCTTATCTTTGATGTTTGTGGTCTAGGTGCGTGAAGTTTGGATGATGGAAGGTGGCCTTGATGGTGTATGTGTATTTATAGTTGTCATGGCATGGTTTCTTTTCATCTTTGCATCCGCTTTTTGAAAAAGTGCACCAATGCTTATCCAACTAATCATTTGGTATGTTGTGTTTGGTGGCACTACTTACTAGCGAGATTTTGAATTTTCATGATAGTTGCTTTTTGTTGCACATATCATCTGGTTATAAAGAATGTTGGATAACGACCAATGACTCATCTTCTTCACTTTACACTGCAAACATTTATCTAAATTTTGTCCCTTTTTGAAATTTAGTTTGTGAAGCACTACATGATGTTAGGCTTATCCATATGGACATAGCTTGAGTGGAATTAAGTTCATAAGCTTGCGTGCGTCATTATGATGGATTACACTATTATTGTGAAGATTGTTCTATAAACTTTCTTTCCAAAAGTAACTTTATGTTTTTTGCCCAATATGATTCTAAGACAGATAACCAAACATGACTCATCAAATAACCAGATAAACCAAGTAGCAAGTTGAGGGTTATAAGTTATAACGTGGACTTTTTCTCTAAGATACACCACCTTGTCTTGCATGCTTTGTGTACTTGAAAATCACCTAGCAATTTTGATGCAACTGAAACAAAAGTAGACTGGAAAGATAAGCAAAACGAACTGAGAATACTATAATGTGAAGCTCTACATGTCTGATAAATAGTAAGATACTGCATACATCTATATCTTTCAATCCTCACAGTCTTCCTCATCCCTATCATCTCTTTATTGGCTACTTTCATTGTAGTCATCTGTTAAATAAAAGGGTTTTCTATTTCTATGCCCTTGGTTGGTTCGTTTTGCTTAGTTTTTCCCCTGGCAACTAACGTTGCTCACTTTTGCCCTCCCTACTACACCAAGTGCTCACAAAAAGCCCCAGCGGAGCATTTCCATCCGGTCAAAGTCTTTGATCGTTACCTCCTGACTAGTGGGGTCGCTCTACTCTCTCTCTCTCTCTCACCATAGTGGGTGTCGCGGTAGGGGTCGAGGCAACTTATGACTAGTGGGGTCGCGTAATATCCTGACAGGTGGGGTCGCTCCACTCTCTCTCACCATAGTGGTGACGCGGTAGAATCCTGGCATGTGGGAGCGACGCAACTTATGACATGTGGGGCCACTTGATACCCTGGCAGGTGGGGTAATGCCACTCTCTCCCCACAGTGCTGACGCGGTAAGATCCTGACTTGTGGGGCCGAGGCAACTTATGACAGGTGGGGTATATTCTCTTTATATTTTGTCAATGGCCGACCACGCACAGCCTCGAGCACCTTCCCCACGGAGCAGCCACAGCCATGGCTGCAGCTTGCTTGCATCGACGGATCTGATTCCTACGCCTACCAGTGGCCAGCGGCGGTGCACATCCGCCACGGCACCGGCATTATTTCTCTGCCTACATTGTCCCTCAAGGCCAACATACCGCACGCAGAGCTGCCACCCCACCCCTCCCCACCATCTGGATTTGCTATGCCGTCGAAGACAACCACCGGCATTATTTCTTAGTTAGCTCTCGGATCCTGATCCCCCTTATTCAAGCGCTTCTGAACCCTTTCCCTTAATCAGTACGTATGGGAGGAGTGTGTGCTTTCCACGTGAAGCATATTTTCCTTCTTGCATGAAGCACATGTGTGCTTCTTGAGTGAAAAGCATAGTTGCACTTCATGGTGAAGCACAGTTGTGCTTATGTGTTTTTTCAAAACATATATGAATATTTTCTTCACATGTAAGAATCCTTCCGGAATATGAGGTAATTCCTACTGACGTACATGCGCATTTATTTTTACATACAGGAAGACTTATGAAAATATGCGTGCCCACTTTTTCATTAAGACAAACATTTATTTTATTTTGATATGCAAACATCTTTCGTTGCACATGCACATTTCTTTTTGCACACATGAACTTTAAAAAAAGCTGCTAGACATTTTAATACGTACTAGATGAAAAATTGTTCTTGTGGACATGGGCATATTTTACAATGCCTTAAAATTTTTCTCATTTACTGAAATGATTCTATGAACATTCTATATACTTTTCTTATACTTTTAAATTTCTCTGTGTTTATCAAGAATAAAAATGTGTAGGAGGCCGAAAAGTACCTCTCGTCGGCCCGCAGCCCATTCCCGGTGCGGAAAGCCCATGTGAGTGAGGCCCACATCTTCCTCCGCTCCCTCCGCTGGAAATTACAGAGATGAGCGAGACTAGTTCTAGGGTTTACACTCTGCTCTGCTCTCTTCCTCCTCCGCCATCTCCGAGCGAGGCCGAGCGGCGGCGGCGGCTACGGTCTCCCGGCCGGCCGTTTTTCGATTCTCCTCTCCTCTCCTGAGAGACCCCTCCCTCCCCGATTCGACATGTAGACGCTTTTTTTTTTCTTTTCTGATTCACTTTCTTGTTCTTGATTGATAGGGGAAACCAATCCGGTAGTATCATCCATCCATAAGCTTAGTTATTATATAATGTTGGAAAGCCATTCTCCTAGGTAGTAGTGGAAAGTAAGCTTTTTGGCTAGGGTTGCAGAAAATACTACTACTCCACACTGCTGCGGTTCAACATCTCCAGAAAAATTAAAATCATTCTCGGGTGTGTGCAAAACAGGGACATCACAAAACAGTTCACTCATTAGATGTTTTGGAGCGATGTTTTGTCGATTGGAGACGACGAGGAGCGCGGGTTGTGTCGGGAGTTTGGCGAGGGGTTTTCTGTAAAAATGTCACTGCGACAATAATTTCAGGACGGAGGGAGTAGTATTTCTAGTTGAACAGGTATTAGATTGGCCCTGTGAACTCAGTAATCCAAACAATACAAAAAGAAAAAAATTGGCCCTGTGAACTCATCCTGCTGTGGCAAAATTATTGATTTCCCTAGTTTCTTTCTTGCCTAACCAAGACCTGTAAGTACATACTAATTTGCATAAATTCTCTGGTTTTCATGTTCAGATTCTGCAATTAGTAGTAATTCTTCTTGCAGAATTGCTTGCTTCAATTGTAGCTCATTATTCAGGCTTTTCTACTTAATCATGGTAGTAGCTAGTTTAATTTAATGATGTGGCCTGCCTGGAGCGTCATTTTTTCTTCCTAATTAAGTTTTGGACATACAGCAGAAAGTGCTCAAAGTTCATCAGTAGTTG
>NW_024117675.1:0-5798 GCF_003073215.2 Triticum urartu | reverse complement strand
GTTGCTCCGGCCGTGGGCGGCGGCGCGCGGAGGTCCGGCACATGGTGGTGGCCTCCCGGGGACGCGGCGTCTACACGGTGGTTTGGCGGATCTGCCCGCGGCGACGACCGGCTATCTCCGGCATCGGTTCGTTTGCGGTCGGACCGCTTTGACCGTCGTTCCATCTCCTCGTCCTCCGGGCGATACTTCGGTCCAAGGGCCAACCCTCTCCCAGCTGTGGTCCATCGCTCGTCTCACGCCCGGAGCTGCAGGACGGAGCTCGTCTCGCGCTCGGGGCCGCAGGACGCCTGATGGAGGCCAGTTTTGGCCGGCCTAATGGTCTCGGCGCTGGGGGTCGTCCAGGGGTGCGAAAGTCGGGGCCTTTTCGCTCGTCTCTTCGGTTGGGGTAGCGGCGGGTCTCGGGTCAGGTGGTGCCTAGGTCTTGGATGCCGGGGCGGCGGCCACGGTGGTGGTAGCGTGGTGTTTTTGGGCAGAGCTCGTGGCTTGGTGCTGCCCGGTGGCCATGGCCGTGCGGGCGGCGTGGCAGCCGGGGTGCGGCATTCGGTGGCGGTGAGGGGTGGCCGGGGTGAAAACCTGTTCTTTCTGCGGACAGACCGGCGGCGGCGAAACTCGTTCCCTTCTTGAAGGCATCGTCGTGGCTCTCATCGCCCATCGTGTGCTCCAGGGGAAACTCTGATCCTTGGATCGGGCGGTGGCGGCGCTCCGGTGTCGTATCCATGCTGAAAGCGCCGCCTTGGAGTCCACGGATCATCGTATGCGGCTTCATCTCTTCGTAGTTAGGGGTGGTGTTGCTGCGCTCAGCGCCTGTGTATCATGCCTTGGGTGTGTGCATTTGTTGTGATGGCGTGTCTGTATCGGGATGTTGGTGATCTTTGCTTTATATATATAGCGGGGCGGAAGCCTTTTTCGGTATAAATGTTTTCAATTATTTTCGCTAGTGTCATGTGGTGATTATTTTGTTTTGGAGCACTTGGAGGAGCACCTGAGACTTTCCCGTTTATTAGATGGACATGCAGAGTTCATTTAACTTCCTTTTCTTTTTTTATTAACACAATACAATCGCACATGCTCACATATAGGCATTCATATGATGCACGCATGCACACATTAATCCTATGAGCACCTCTGAGAGTGACGACACCATAGACCTAGTAGTCGACGGAACTTTTGCTCCCACTGAACGAACATGTCTGAGAAGTCTGAAATAAATCAAAAAAAAATGCAAACACTAGTGTCAAGTCTAGGGCTTGAACCATAATAGGCTGGTTCCACCACAAGGAACCTAACTATCTAGGCTACGTTCAGTTCATTTTCATTTAATTTTTGGTGTACATCTAGTCTCCACTATGGCTGGGTATTAATTTCCTTGGTTTTGCTTATTAGTTGCCTCAAATTGCAATTTTCATCAGCAGATTTTTGGCGAATCTATGACCGCCACATCGAGCACCAGCAAGGCCCTCGACATGAGCGATCTGAGACCGAGAATGGCATGGCCGCAGCGTCGCCAGTGGGGAGGATTCTCAGGTTCGACTGTTTCGGGTGCGTGGGGTTCACTGATGACACATTGGGGAAGAAGAAAATTGTCCCTGGATTTGGATAGGAGGAGGAAGAAGAACGTGAGGCGTTGGATTTGCATGGAACAGTTGGGAAAGGCGGATAGCAAATCGACTTCAGTAAAAACAATTTACTAACCAAGGTGTTTTTCATTGGGGGTTCTCTCATTTCTTCAAGCAATTTTGCTTTCTCGGACTTAGAAATGCATTGTTGGAGTCCTAATTTCCTAGATGATGGGCTGCATTGCTGCAAGATCTGAGCTTTTGCAGGGGCAAATGGCAAATGCATGCAATGCAGTTAACAAACTGGTGTGTAACTGGAATCATGTTTATATGTTGTAATGTACAACAGTTTAGCTAAATGACAGTCGATTGAATTTTAAATTTGGGTCAATCAATTTTGAATGGTTCGCTGGAGTGAGCCGGAGGGAAAGAAGGGGCTCGCCGGAGGGCAACCCCATTATCTATCTTAGGGTTTAGGGTGGGGCGGCGGTGGGGCTTCGCCGGAGAAAAAAAACTAGAGCGGGCGGGGCTAGAGGGATGGTCGGGGGCGGCGGCAAGATCGGCAGTGGGGGTGATTTAGGGGAGGGCGGGGTGGCGAGGCGGTTGCGGGCAGCGGGGGCCGGCGGCCCGTGCGGCGGTCTGGGAAGAAGAAGAGTTGAGGTAGTGGAAGAAGAAGGGCCAGACGCTGTATGATCTTCCTCCAACGGTCCAGAACGGTCGACTGACCCAAATTTAAAAACCAATGGACTGACATGTAGCTGCACCCAATGTACAATACATACGGCATTAACCGATCGAACAGCATTATGTACGCATAAGGTGGATTCTCATATTGTGATCACATGTAGTGTACGTAGTACTGTAGTATAACTCTGTAACTGCAAGCTAGTACTCCATGCGCATCAGCCATGCATTTGTATGGGGCTGTCTAGCTCAGAGCCAGAGGGCGCCGGCCTGGCGTAGGAGCGGCACGAGCTGGCCGCCGAGGTGCAGCGCCATGACCTTCTCGGTGGGGCCGACGAGCGCACCACCGATGAAGACGGCCGGCACGGGCGGGCTCCGGCCGACCATGCCAGCGAGCGCCCTCTCAACGTCCTTCCCGCGGGGGTCTTTGTCCAGCTCGTGCACCGTCCAGCTGACGCCCATCTCGAGCGTCTTCACCACGTGGCACATGCAGCAGTTGCTCATCCCGAAGATCACCACCGCGCGCTCCGACGCCAGCCTCCTCACCCTCTCCGCCATTGCTGGTAGCTCTCTCCTTCTCTCGATCTCGATTGATTGATCTTAACTAGCTCCCTTCACTTGGGTAGCCAGCGATGCTTTTGTTTGTGACGGTGATGAGATGATCTGAAACGGTGCTAGCTACTTATAGATGACTGGGGCAAGTGGACCGTTAGAGTGATGGGGTGATCTGTGATATCACGTTGTGCGTGGCTAATCGCGGAAGAATAGGTGTTCTCTATGTAGAGATTCTGCCACTTTTATGATCTTTGCTTTTTGGGAGGGGCAAAATCTCACGGTTACCTATATTATTCGATTCAGTAAACTTTGTACGATGAGTATGACGTACGCGATATGGTTCCTTTTTAACGGATGTTTCGAATAAGTGAAAATGGAGGTGAATTAATATTCGACTTCCTTGAATCAGGCTACCATATGTATTCTCGACGTGTTACCACAACGTCATCATGAATTTCCACGTTGATGTTGGAAGAATAAGTAGGCAACGAAATTCCAACGCCGACTAGGTGGCAGTAGGTACTCAAAGAATAAAGCGTCCCCTGATACCATGTGAATGTCGGCAGAATAAACATGCAACCAGAAGGCAGCCTGGACCTTGTAAATGCATCATTTCCACTCTGTAAGCATTAAGTACAACAAATATATATGTAATATAAGCCTTCCGAATAAAAGTAGTAGAAAAACATATTGTACATGTATACTTGATGCATCTCTTATCATCCATCAAAAGTTAACCAGAAGTATTATAGAAATTCATGAGAAGTACAAATACATCAAACATAGAAAAATACATCGAGGTCTCTGAACCACCGAACTGTTGGAAATATGAGCAATTTACCAAATAATTTTATTAATAGAAATACTAGATAAAGCATGACTAATATAGTAGAAATAAAACAAGTCATGCGTTCTGAGAGTGAGAAGGTAAATAACTTCTGCATATATGAACCGTAGACTATCATATCTAAAGCAGACAGTATAGCAAGTAGCAAATTTAAAGTAGAACCTATCATGTGTAGGACAAGGACTAGAATAAGGAACTGCGGCAGAACCTTTAACAGGAAAGACAGGAACACGTACGGGACAGCAGCAGCAGAAGCGCTGGACTTGGGGTCGGTGTCCTCGCCTGCCATGTCGTCGAGGAGGTCGTGGACGTCGGGGAAGAAGTCGTCGGCGACCGGATCGTCCGTGATGAAGCAGCCAGTAGTCGCGCTGAGCGCTCCCCAAAAACCTTATCACCCTTCTTCCGTACATGACTCAAAAGATGCGGTTTCGGAGGCCTACTGTCCCGACCTGCGGTGCACGCCGCAAGACGGGATGAGGAAAAACGTAGCAGCAGCGCAGTGGTCGGAACTTTGTGGCGAGGGGAAGAGGAGCTTCTGTTGTGTCTCTCTGGAGAGGAGCGACCTCTCTTATATAGGCACAGGAGAAGGACGCGAAGAGGCTGCGGCAGTAGGTGAAGCAACGAAGGGAGACGAAGCGAACAGGCAGCGGCTCATTCCCGCAACCCGCGGCGCGGCGCGTCGTGACGAGGCGTAGCGGGCAGCGGAGGAGGAGCGCGCGTGGATATCCCTCTTGTTCTCATGCTCGTACAAGTGGGGAAAGAACCTCCCTTATAAGGAGGTCCAACTCTCACTAAACTAGCAATGTGGGACTAAACTTTAGTAGTATCCCTTGCCTTGCACAAATGGGCTAAGTGGGCCTTTAGGATTTATTAGGAATTTCTGAAATAGTTATTGGGCTGCCCAAAATAGACTAAATTCCAACACGAACAACCACTACGGCCATCGAGCCGATGCGTTGATATTGCACTTCCATACCAGAGCCGACCTGTCCTTGTCAATAACAGCCAGGATGTCTTCGCGCACGTGCCCCTAAGGACCAACACCTCACATTCGGGGTCATAGTCGTTGAACACCTGGATCAATCTGAAGAATCTGAAACCAAATCTAGTGGTCACATATGCATGATAAGAAACCCTAACCTCGCCACCCTGAGGACCTGATAGGAATGTACGCTGGAGCTTCGTCGTCTAATCCGTCTCAATGAATGATCTTGAGGAGGATATGAACCCAGATATGACTGACTCGATAAAGAAGTGTTGTCATCCGTCCGAGCGCCGCCTCTTTGAGAACTAAAATCCTAACCTATCTACTAGCCAGAGTTGAGACACCAGGATTCCCATTCCCACCACAGGACGTCGGAGCAGCACACAAAGGGAAGACGAATCCACGGGCTCACCGGTGAAGATCAAGGAGAGGAAGGCTTTGCCCTACCCGCCCGGCGAGAGAGGAAAGAAAGATTTCACTAGTTGATGCGGCTATAAGTTATATCAGAAAGGAAATTTGTTATAGCAAGATGTACATCCACTAAAACAGAACATGCATATCTAGATTAAGACGTCAGCTTTTTTTGGCTCGAAAAAAAGTCAGTTTCTTCAAAGAAAAAAACAAAGAAATGTCATATATTAAAGTCGACCAACCAACCCTTACATGACCATCATTACAGAATTTAGTTACCTCAGCTAAACCTTTTGGGGAAACAAAAATTACACATAGCAAACCAAAGAGCGGTACCATGAATTGAAGGGGAAAAAATCAACAAAACAATTAATTTGATGGCGAACTCATTATCTTCCACACACACACATAAAGAAAGCAATGTTTTAAAAAAAACTAAAAGAAAGAATGCAGTGCGGACAATATGCATTCTCAAAATTTGGTTTGGTGCTTGCTCGAGCAATCATAGACTCGGTGCCCTCCAGTGTCAAACTGTCAATACGCCATCTTACGTATTTCAATAAGTGTCTCAATTTTGTATTAGCTTTAATATAAAGTTGTATTAGAGAGACACTTATTTTAGGACGCTGTGAGTATTTTTCAGGCGTAGCTACTTATCTATGCGATGCCCGATGTGAACCGGCCATGTCGCTGCATGCGGGTATTACGTACGTACTTGCCCGCCCGCCCGCGCGCGCAGCGGCCGGGCAATCGATTCCTG
>NW_024117674.1:0-9570 GCF_003073215.2 Triticum urartu | reverse complement strand
GGCGTCAGTGTTTAGGGTTTCCGCCCGGCCGCTCGCGGGAGCGGCACGGGGAACGTTACCGGTATATTTTTACCACGAAAGCATTCTCGTCCTTGTTGCTAACTATATTTCAGTTTTGCTAAAGCACATCTAGATGTGTTATAAATATTGCACGTCTAATTTCTATATCATTAATTTTATGCGGAGATTCACGTGGGAATTTGCAACGTTGGAAGGTGGGCCCTGGCGCCGTCACCGCCTGACCATCGTCTTCTAGTTGAACTCCCAAATTCCTAGATTTGCAATATTTCGCCTTCGTCCTCCCCGCGCCCTAGCCTTCGATCCACCCCCAAATTCGACCCTTCCTTCCGCTCCCTCCTCATCGCCATGGCGTCAGATACCGAGGGCATAGCCGCGCTGTTCTCCATGTACAACGATGACGACGAAGAGGACGCCGACGAGCCCGGACCTCCTTCCCCGCCGCCGCCCGCTGCGGCAACCTCCCCCTCCACGTCACCTCGAACCGGAGGTGAGAGCTCCAACCCTAACTCGAACCCCAACCCTTCGCCGGAGCACTCGCCGCCTCCCCTCCCCGAGGAGCAGGCCAGCCGCAAACCCCTAGCGAGCCCCCAGGTCTCTCCGGCGCTTCCGCCGCTGCCCTCGCGCCGTTCGCCCCTACCTTTCGCGGTTTCGTCCCCCTCCCCATCTCGTCCCCCGCTGTCCGCCCCGCCGCCCGATCTACCGCGCCCGCCACGGCGCGGGTCGCTTGCTATAGTGGACTACGCGCATGACGAGATGGCAATGTCGCCTGACCAGGAGGTAGAGCTTGGGGAGTATGTCATTAGTAATCCTTTGCTGTATTCTATTGCTTTTCTAAATTAACGATGACGTTGTTACTTGCGGTTTGGTTGCAGGACGGGGAGATCATGAGTGGCATAGGCGGCTTGGGCTTGGATGCTCAGGATGCTGAGGGTAAGCATGCTGTATAATTGTTACTCTGTGCTATGTTCGGTATGCAATCCTACACTCCAGTGCAAATTAATGTGTCTGGTTAGTTTGATGAATTGGTGACACATAGAGTTCTACTTGTTCAATGTTGCCGATTGCTATGTGTGTTGGTGCTTGTGGTTACCTCAAGTGTACATCTTATGCTATCAGAAGAACACGAATTAGAGATATGGTGAAATGTACCAGTAATGTCAGATGGATAAGGCACACTAGAAAACATGAAGCACTACTAGCTGTGGTTAGAAATCTGAATGGAGTATTATCATTTATTCATAAGACAGTAAGATGGAAATCTCTTCCTTTAGTGATGAGTAAATTAAAATAAAAAACTGTAACATTTGATTATGTTATATTTGCTTAATTTGTTCGCTGAAGAGTCATGTTAGTACACAGCCTTTTGTGTTTTGAATGTGTAATTTCTTTCTGGGTTAGACTCTTAGATGACACACATGTGATCCAGATATCAAATACACTTTATAATATTTGTGGCAAAAGTCCATAAAAGCTACTGATATCTGATGAGCTATCTGCTTCAGATTTGTACCTGATATCTCATTTCATTGCTAATATTTATAATACATGGTTTCTTTTGTAATGCTCTAGTACAACTGCATATTGCATGCATGGAAATAACTCAAACATAGAAACAAGTATTTAAATCATCTAACAGTAGTCTAATCACTGAAACTGCAAGATAACGTTAACTTGTGTCAAAATGAGATGAAATAGGTGACGTGCGACATAGATTATTCTCTAAACCGTGTAGATTTTTTTCTTGTGCCAAAATGTTTGACTTGGGAAGTTCTGAAAGTGGTTAATATTTCTATTATTCTATATACAGAATATTTGTTGACAAGTATGACCTGAAGAAGAGCAAAGACATAGCTGGAACCATGAAAATAGAGAATGCTACAAATATTCTTATTTCCATGTGTTAGCATTTGATTTTTTGGCTACTAATAACCTCGGCAACAGATTTGTAGGTTCTTTAATCTTGTCCAGAGTACATTTGCTTGCTAACTCAAAGTTGGAACACTTTGGGTTTGTTTGGATTGGGACCAAATAGTACCTTATTACCATTTTTTTTGGCCATGACCAAAATATTGGTCTTTATCTGGATGAGTGCCGACTTTTTGGCATGCCAATGCTCCTTTCCCATCTCTAGTTCATTTTTTTAGCCAATGTTGGCCAATTTATGGGCAATCAAAACATGAACTAAAATTGTGGCTAGTCAATCTTCTGGTAGGGCAACCTTGGGCAACAACCAAATACACCCTTTGAGCCCTTGACCGCAGACTGCATCAGAGGTGTCACAATTTTTTTGTAAGGGACTTCATTTTTAATAGATATACTCCTTTGATAATTTGTTATTTGTGATCACCAGTTAATACCAACAGATATGCAGTAAACAAATGGGAATTCTTGATATTATGTTGGATTTCAATTCTGGTGTTGCTTGACGAACATATTTCTGTCATGTGTAGAAGTGTTTTAAGTTGAAGGTATTGTTCGCCTTTTGTGCAAAATCAAATCATAACAGCCGCTACACTTCTTTTCATGTGCTCTAAATTGTACTCCGTTTCTTTTTAGTCCGCATATAAGGTTTGGTCAAAGTCAAGCTTTGTAGGGTTTGACTAACTTTATATTAAAAAATATAAACATTCACCATATGAAATCAATATTATCAGATGCACCATGAAACGTATGTTCATACTATATAGTTTTAGTATTGTAGATGTTCATATTTTTTTAATATAAATTTGGTCAAACTTTGTGTAGTTTGACTTTGACCAAATCTTATATGCGGAGTAAAAAGAAACGGAGGGAGTATGCATTCTATTTTATTTTTATTGTTGGAACACTTGGCGTACATATTTCTGCCATCTATAGAAGTGTTTTCAGTTTAGTTACTGGCTGTCTTCACCTTTTTGTGGAGTCATTACAACATCTACACTTCCGATTTTATATCCAGTCTGCTTTATATTTCTATCCTATCTTGTAGGGATTCTTGAAGAAAGAGTTCTCTCAGGCACTGTTCATATTCTCACCCCAAAAGTCCTATCAGAAACTTCTCAGCATTTGGATGCACCTGAGCAGAACCAAATGAGGGCAGATGTTCCAGTGGATGTAACGGGAACAGAAGCTGAAGATGCTAGGGTGGAGGAAGCTTCTGATATTTCTACCAATGTTCAGAATGATGATCCATTGAGCCGTTTCCTTCCTCCGCCTGTGACTACAAAATGTTCTACAGCATTACAGGTTATCTTTCGAGCAAATTATTATTCCCACACTATTTTCAGCATAAAAAAATTCATCATATTTCTCATGTAGAACATACAGCTCCCTTCTGGCAATGTCATTATTTGTGTAATCTGAAATGGTGAAAATATTCTGTTGGCAACTGTTTCATATATTTCCACACCACTTCCTGCAATACGATATTTCTGAGATACCTTTTTTTTGTACTTTCCATTTCTTTTCTCTAATGCATAAATAGATCTCCAAATTGTTCAGGCAGCCTATTTGTGATTATGGTTTCTTAAACTTTTGATTATTTCTTGTACACTCATGTGGGTCTTTTTTCATGTTAACTTAAACTTATCGTTGTATGACGGCTTTCCATGTGATACCCATACCACTTGGAATGCAGGTCTACATCCTTCACACTTGTTCTTGTTTTTACATGAAAATATGGCTGTAGTTACTCATGTTCCACTGTTTTCCTGCAGCAAAGGATAAACAAGTTCCTTGGATACAAAAGGTCTGGAAAGAGCTTTAATGCTGAAGTGCGTAACAGAAAGGACTACAGAAATCCTGACTTTTTGCAGCATGCTGTGCGGTACCAAGAAATTGATCAGATAGGGACCTGCTTCAGTAAAGATGTTTTCAATCCATATGGGTACGATAAAAGTGACTACTACGATGAGATAGGTATGCTATAGTCATGTTTGATCCAATATGCTATCCTTTTGGGCCACACCTTCCTTTTTGAAAGATAATTGAACATCTGAGTGTAGCTTCCATGTTCATGTATAATACCAGTACCTATTTAGTCATGCAATTGTAGTTGAAATCAATAGAAGTTCCACTATGGCGGCCATCTGGGATGTGATTGCAAAGGAACATGCACACTGCTTTTAAGTTTTGAGTGTGTGCACTTGCTTGTAAGGCATATCGAATCCCATGACCCTCCAGGTTGCCTCAAACTTTTAAGTATGCCGGGCTTGATTAGCTATTGAAGATCAAAGAAGTTGTGGACAATCATGAAACTGTCTGGAGAGTGTTGTTTTATGTTATAATAAAATATAGAAAACCCCATGTACTTGTCGCATAAGCAATACAAAGCCACTGCTTCTTTTTTTGGGCTTGTACCTGGACCCTGGTAACAAACTACTACATGTTCTAACAATATTCACCTAGAACAGGGCCCTTGTTCTCCTGTTAATCATCATAAGTTCACACTAGAAACTAGATCAAACCCTGTATTACTAAATAACAATCAGCTATTAATTAAAACAAGGAAGATGAATCATGGCATTTGATCAATCACCACCCAAACTCCTGCTTATAAGTCCAAAACACACCACATGCAGTCTATACTGAGCTCAAGAACTCTGCAGCTTGACCACACCAACTCGTTGCCCTTCAGTGGTGATTGCAGTGGTGCCCATCTGGTCTGTGCACCACTTTATGATCAATACCGCCTTCCCATGTCATACTTCCCTTCCCTAACCTACCCTGCACCTCGTCCAACCACCCTCTTTGAGCCATTTCCACCATGACCTTCCTCTCCAACCATACCTACGTCTACCTCATTCATCTAAGCATCTTCTTGGAACCACCTCCTTTTGTCCAGCCACCCTCATGATTGCTGCCTTTGTCAAGCGCTGACAGTTAGGTCCACCGCCAGTGCCACCTTAAGCGCCATGCGTTTACACTCCATCTGTTCTTGCTGAGCGCAGACACCCATCCATGTGACGCCAGCAATGAGTAAGGGTAACCTCAGTCAGCTATTTGATTGGGAGCGATTCAGCAGAGAAGGGTGTGTCTGGATGTACTCTGAGAGCATGCCCCTGCACCATGCACGTGATAGGTGCTGTTAACCTTCATCGCATGTTCGGTATGCCATTGCGGACGGTACAATCCGCTCCAGTGCTGCACAAGAAATGCTATGGAAGGCTGGTGAGCCACCGGACATGGTGTTGACAAGCCGGTTGCCCAAGGCTGAGGGGGTCAGGTTCTATGGAACCGTATTTTGAAAATTTCAGACCGAACCCCAAAACCATGGCCGTATCTCTTCTTTGCTATGCCCATCCATCAATGTCTCAAATTCAAATCCTGCAACACTCCCATGGTTGTTTTAGTTGCTTCGCCGCATCCCTGCCTGCAAGGCTGCAAGTCCCCCCCTTCCATTTCACTCTCTTTTTTCTCGCTAGACCCATGCAACGGTCAAATTGCACATAAGCTTGTCCATAGATCTCCCATGCTGTTTGGCTAACTCCTCAGCTTTTTGGTGGTTCCGTACCAACGCACGGGCGCTGAGCTAGCCAGGGAAAAAGAACCAGCTGGTTATACAGGTCCCGGTTTGTTTAGATGTTCCTGGTGTTTATTTAGACATTCCTGGTGAAAGTGCTGCAGCGCAGCATACAAACTCAGAAGAGGCTGTCATGGCAGGTTAGGAGTAGGCCAGGATCAAGCCGATTCAAGTTATGGTAGGCTTGAGAGGAGATTAGAAGTAACTCGTTGGAAAGAGTCCAAGCTGTCCTTTCCTTGAGTTTGAAGACAATGCCAGTCGGCCTCGTATCTTTTGTTTCTCAAGCAATAAGAAATCCCTCTTCCCGGATGCTGCCCTCGACCTTCTGAACTCTTGTACCTTTTCCCGCTGTACCCGTCCTTCTGAACTCTCATACCTTTCCCTCCTCTTCCAGATGGGTTATACACCTAGTGCTAAGTCCTTAAGTGCATATTCTAGTCGTAACACTAGGTGTTCTACTACGGCTAATCCATGCTTGTTCTTCATTTGTTTTCTGTCTGTATTCTTTTCTAACATTTTATTTAGTTTCAGATTTGTCTCAATTTTTTTTACCAAACATCTCCCACTCACCACCTTCTATCCTGGTTGTTGGTGAACTATCCTTACAACCCGTGTGTGCGCATTTGTTGACAGTGAATCTTTCAGTTCTTTATGCTTTGGTCTTATCTAAGGAAGTATAGTCCAATCACGATCTTGTATCTGCCGCCAATTTGTCTACAGAAGCTGATATGAAGCGTGAACTTGAGAGGAAGGAACAGGAGAAGAAAAGAAATCCAAGAATTGATTTTACTAGTTCTGGAGTACAACCTCCAATCAATCCATCAATAGCGAAGATTTCAGGTACGTTTGCATTTTTTCTTGCGAGAAAAAAGAAGTGTGCGTGCTTTATTTTGACAAACTATTACCTTCAGGCAATCTTGTATTTCTGATTCACATCTGTGTCCCCCCCCCGCCATATCAGCAGCAGCTGTAGCTGGTGTATCGGTTCCGGCATCGGCAGATACTGTACAGAAAGAGGCTAGGCCAAACAAAAAGTCAAAATGGGATAAGGTTTCTAATTCCCTCGCTCAATGCATTTACCTTCTTTTGGAATCAACATTTTTATGACCGGCTTCTGTTTTCTGTTATTGGCTAGGTTGATGGTGATACTAAGAACCCTGCAGCTGCTAGTGGACTTGACAGTCGGTCAGCAGCCAGTGGATCTGCCACACTTTTGACTTCTGAAAATGCTGTTGCTGGTGGATATGCTGCTTTTGCGTGAGTTCTCTTCTTTCCACACAATTATTTCCTTCATAATCCGTTATAGCACATGTTGTTCCTTAATGTAGTCATATTTTTGTTTGTCTGTTGCTGCTGATCAAATAGTGGTTTTATCGGTTCCGGCATCGGCAGATACTGTACAGAAAGAGGCTAGGCCAAACAAAAAGTCAAAATGGGATAAGGTTTCTAATTCCCTCGCTCAATGCATTTACCTTCTTTTGGAATCAACATTTTTATGACCGGCTTCTGTTTTCTGTTATTGGCTAGGTTGATGGTGATACTAAGAACCCTGCAGCTGCTAGTGGACTTGACAGTCGGTCAGCAGCCAGTGGATCTGCCACACTTTTGACTTCTGAAAATGCTGTTGCTGGTGGATATGCTGCTTTTGCGTGAGTTCTCTTCTTTCCACACAATTATTTCCTTCATAATCCGTTATAGCACATGTTGTTCCTTAATGTAGTCATATTTTTGTTTGTCTGTTGCTGCTGATCAAAATATGCTTACCAATCAGATTAACCAATGGAAATGTTCATAGCTGTAGCCCTGTGTGCTTTTACATGCTCGTTTTTTTTCCTGATGAAATCTGCCTACTCCACGCTGTTGTAGCATAATTGTAATGGTACCAAGTTGAACTTGATGTTGAAATTGATAACTTAGATTATTTAATGGACGTTATTAATGCGACAATGAAGTGTTCAGCTTATTTTTTAGAGTTAATTACACAACCACAACTTTAGGTATTCCTTTTACAGTTCACCAGAATTTTTGGACCTTTTTTCACAGAACCACAACTTGTAGTCTGAACTTTCACGGATGACCCAAATCAGCTGTTTTTCGGATGTTTGAGAGCAAACCTGATAAGACGAGTCCACCCGTCTGTGCTAACATGGATGGCCACATGTATAATATAGGTGACATGGGGCCTACCTGCAAGCCTTCTCTCTTGTCTCTCCCTCCCAAGGCTGAACCCCTGTCTGCTCGATGACCTCTCTCCTTTCCTCCAACCTCAAGCTCCTTGGAGCTCCACCTCTCTTTCTCTGATCTGTTGTCTTGTTGCCACAGACTTGTTCTCCGACGTCTGCCGTGTTTGAGTCCGCCGCCCATCCACAACCACCCCCACCTCCCGGCCTCCTTTCGACAATCATCCGAGCTTCCAGAGTGGGACTTGGAGACGGAGGACAACCTTGACCCAGCGCCACCGCTTGATCTTGAGTGCGATTCCCGTCACCAGTCCCTTTGCTGCCTCCTCCGCAGGTTCAGTTTGCTGCTGCAGCCGGCCACTGGCCCGATCTGATGATGGTGGCGGCACAATTGCAACAGAGAGCAGAACGGCACGGTGGTGACGTGGCGTGTGTCGGTAGTGGTGGCTGGTGGCCTGATTGTGAGGTGGGCTGCTCTGTGTCGTGCACATACGCACGGGAGGCACAAACCTACTCGGCGGCTCCTACTTCATTGTCTTCTGTTGCTATATGCCCTGCTGCTCATGTACACTGGGGACCTAGTCTGCAGACACCACACCAACTGCTGGCACACCATCTCGCCATGTTTTTCGTCACGACTTGGCTTTGCTAGAGCCTGGATAAAAAGATGATAGGAGGAAGCACGCAAGGGGAAGAGGGAGATGAGAGGCTGGCCTGTGGTTCCCACATCCACTTCAGCATATCCCATGCGAGCGTCCACACAAAGCGCTGGCGAGTGGACCCATCATGTCACGTTTTCTTTTTCAACATGGAATTGGCCGGTTTGGCTTACTTATAAAGATTAGTTCAGAAGTTGTGTTTTGTGAAAAGAAGTCCTATAGCTGTGGTAAATTGCTAAGGGGGACCCTGAAGTTGTGGTTTCATGCAATTATTCAAGTCTGAACCATGATAACTACATGTGGATTTGTTTACTTGAACTGCATAGTTTATAAGAACGACTTGTATCAAGTTAGATTGCAGCAACCTTTAATAATATCCATTTTCGTTATCTTTCTGGGCATCGTGTCAATTGTAACATGGTTCTCTTATTTATTTTCA
Source organism: Triticum urartu (assembly GCF_003073215.2). Classification (NCBI taxonomy): domain Eukaryota; kingdom Viridiplantae; phylum Streptophyta; class Magnoliopsida; order Poales; family Poaceae; genus Triticum; species Triticum urartu. Next base: position 771 of record NW_024117674.1, on the reverse strand, counting down.
GGCAACAGAAGAGAAAAGAAGCTGAAGAAAGGAGGACAAGTGATTACAAGTCAGACAGGAGATCATAGCTGTTCTATTTTGTTATTTGATTGGGAGATTTCGGATTGCATACTTGTGTAATAATCATGTAATGTACAAACAAATTTTGTAGTTGCTCTAAGGGATTTCTGGAAAAAGAAATGATATGAGCTAACACGAATGCATTAAAAGAACTGGGAGCACTTTTCCCCTATAGATCAATGCTAAGCTTGTCGTAGCTGTGGTTCTTATTCTACCCCAATTGACTGTTCTGGCGTTTCTAGAGGGTGAAAAGTTTATCACCATTACCGATTTACTGTCAAACTAACTGTCAAGTTGCTCGTGTTCTATGAGTCTAGTCAATCTCGATTCTGCTCCACCGATCATTTTCATGTGACATTTCAGGGGTCCGGTCTGGCGGCATGGATGATGCTGATGGCCATTCGGTGTGAACAATCAGTTAAGACTCATCATGTATATCTGGGACCACGGATGCGTACAACGTAGCCGTCCCTCCCTACAAGCGGCTACACCGTCAATCAACTGGACGGCGTATTCAAGGCCGAGCCATTTGAACGCCATTTGCTACTGGAACGGTCAGTGGCCAGCACAAGATTTGCCTAAAAGGGAAAACAAAAACAAGCAGCAGCCAGCACCATTTGCGCTCGAACGGTCAGTAGCCCTGAAACTGCAGCTGGATGGCTCGTCGGGGAATGGAACCACCAACCGGCAGGGGCGGCGCCGGCCCTCGCC
>NW_024117673.1:0-8828 GCF_003073215.2 Triticum urartu | reverse complement strand
TGCGACACCGGAGACAACACGCGGCTGCAGTCGCTCTTGGGGCCGCGGCTGCCGACGGTCATAGGCGGCTCCTACGCCTTCGTCATCCCGGTGATGGCCATCGTGCAGGACTCGTCGCTCGCGGCCATACCCGACGACCACGAGGTGACCAATCAATCATTCATTCACTTTTACTTTCTAGTATCCGCACATTCAGAAATTCTTTAACGGCATGGTCTAATCAAAATCATCTTTGAGCAGAGGTTCCTCCAGAGCATGAGGGCCATACAGGGGGCGCTCATAGTGTCCTCCAGCATTCAGATCATCCTTGGTTACAGCCAGCTCTGGGGTATTTTCTCCAGGTACCACCACACACTGTCAAGTACTAGTTGTATTAGTAGTGACATGTTGCGTGCTACATTTACACATTAGTTCAGTTTTGTTTACTGATGGATGTGTGGCCTGGGTGTAACTTTCAGATTCTTCAGTCCACTGGGAATGGCGCCGGTGGTTGCGCTGCTCGGTTTTGGTCTCTTCGAAAGAGGATTCCCTGTGGTATGGCTTGCTCTGCACCTGATTCTTCATTTTCTTAGAAAGTTGACACTTCGTTCAGCATTGGTACTTATTTGATATTGTGTATATCAGGTTGGGAGATGCGTTGAGGTTGGCCTGCCAATGTTAATCCTCTTTGTTGTGCTTTCCCAGGTTTGATAAGCAACCCTAATCATCCAAGTCTTTGCCAGTTAAACTAAAATTAGTCCTTATTAGAAGTTCAGCATTGCTAACTGCCTTCTTGTTTCTTACCAGTATCTGAAGAATGTACAGATAAGAGAGATCCCCATACTGGAACGATTCTCCCTGTTCATCTGTATCGCATTGGTCTGGGCGTATGCTCAAATTCTCACTTCTGGTGGCGCGTATAATCATAGCACCGAGGTCACTCAGATCAACTGCCGCACTGACCGTGCCAATCTGATCTCTTCCGCCCCATGGTTAGCCCCTTTGCCAGTTTTCCCAATATAAATTTAGAATCTTCTTGACCTCTTGCGTGTACATGAAAATGGTTCATCTGCATTGCGCATCCTGTTTTTTGATTTATATAACTCTCAAATCAGCTCTTCAGTTGGAAAAATAATAATCCATTTTAAAGAGTATTACTTATTATTTGGTCGAGTTTCGTACTGATATGATTGCGCTGTCCTTATTCCAGGATTAAGATCCCATACCCCCTGCAGTGGGGGGCACCAACCTTCAGTGCCGGCCAATCGTTCGGTATGGTGTCTGCGGTTTTGGTCTCGCTAATAGAGGTGACACCCCTAATTGCTCGTTGACAGCAGCCATTTCTTCTATGCAATTTAGTCATGATGTTAACAATGTCTCCGTTCAACAGTCCACAGCTTCTTACAGCGCTGCAGCTCGGCTTGCAAGTGCAACTCCACCTCCAGCTCACATCCTGAGCAGAGGCATCGGGTGGCAGGTAAATATCATCTTCGAGCCCTGATTGTTTTATTCTTCTCAGTTCTGAATGCTATTCAAAACTGAAAACTAATTTTACTTCCACAAGAGATTTGCTGAGTAACAACGCTCTATGCAACAGGGAATCGGCATCCTCCTTTGTGGGCTCTTTGGAACAGGGACCGGCTCCACTGTCTCAGTGTACGTTGCACAAAAGAGATCACATAATATATGAAGAAGCATTACAAAACTGTTTCTTCCAGCCTTGATTGATACTGTCGGGAACAAATGCAGGGAGAACGTGGGGTTACTAGGATCAACGAGGATCGGGAGCCGCCGCGTCATACAAATCTGTGCTGGCTTCATGATCTTCTTCTCCATGCTGGGTGAGCTATCTGAACTGAACTGTCTTCAGAATGATGATTTCTTATACTGAAAAACAGCACAGTATCCCTGAAGAGAACTCTCACTCTCTCTTGCATCATCATGTGCAGGGAAATTTGGAGCGCTGTTCGCTTCCATCCCGTTCACCATCTTTGCCGCGGTGTACTGCGTCCTGTTCGGACTAGTTGGTTGGTTACCACGCCCCATCTGCTGCTACGAGTACTACGTGCATTTGATTGACGACGGTCTGGTTAATCGCTGTTGGCTTTTTCTGTGTGTCTGCAGCTGCGGTGGGGCTCTCCTTCTTGCAGTTCACCAACATGAACTCGATGCGCAACCTGTTCATCGTCGGCGTGTCCATCTTCCTTGGCCTGTCCGTGCCGGAGTACTTCTTCCGCTACAGCATGGCTGCCCAGCGTGGTCCTGCGCACACTAAAGCTGGATGGGTCCGTCTCTCTCTCTCTCTCTCTCATGGCGCGTAGTGGTCAAAACATCTTCTTGGCGTGCCTGAACTCCACTTTAACATTGTGTGTGGCCGGCCCTGACATGTACGCATTGCATGCAGTTCAACGACTACATCAACACCATCTTCTCGTCGCCGCCGACGGTGGGGCTGATGGTGGCCGTGTTCCTGGACAACACGCTGGAGGTGAAGGACGCTGGCAGGGACCGGGGGATGCCGTGGTGGGTGCCCTTCCGCTCCTTCAAGGGGGACAGCAGGAACGAGGAGTTCTACAGCCTGCCATTCAACCTCAACCGCTTCTTCCCTCCCTCGTAAACGCTCCAGGGATAAAAGTAAGAAAGGACATGGTTTCTTTCTTGGCTGATGCGATCATGTGCGCGGCTGTTCGGATCGGAGTGTTGTTGAACAGTGGAAATAGTAGATGTGTATTGCCTCTAGCTGGTCATCATTGTTTCATTCGTTCATTTTCTTTGTTATCTATATGCTTGTAGATCGGGGTGGGGAGGTGCCGGCTCGGTGAACCAACCCTGTCGTATGTAGTTCCTGTTTTTGACCATTCCGCAAACAAGATCATGTATGTGGCCTACCGTGGTGTGATATATAGTACTCCCTCCCGAAATGCTCAATGGAGCTCACAAGTGTGCAAATTATCATGACAAAATACGTTAAAACGAGTGCTACACAAAAAAACAGAAACAAATCTGAGGCTTTTTAGTAATTCATCCTAAAAGCTAAAAGTCCATGAATTTGTTTTTTTTCACATATCATATTTCAAGGTATTTCATCCTAAAAATTTCGGCCTCTTCTGACGCAATTTTTTTCCAGCCTTCATGGAGGTTGAGCTCCAAAACGCTCCACTCTACCCCTCCCATTATCTAAGGCGCCTAAGCTTTTGGCGATGATTCTCCCACTATCTCTAAATCTCCAAGGGTATATTTGGTTTGTGCCCTAGCTAGTGCTATCAAATTTTTGGCATAACCAAAGCACAATGGCATTGGTTCTTTGCTTTACAGCCTTAGTAACTACAATACATTTTTTTGGGCAAAGTGTTTGAGCCTCCATTTGGTCTCCTGCCATTTAGGTACGTTCGGTACCTTTTTTAAGGAGAGGGTATGTTCGGTTCCTCTCTAGCTCTCGGCTCCTCTGGGCCAGGAGTTTTTTTTTAGAATCTCACAAAAGCTTTATTACTGCGTCATAATGTTTACAAGGTCGCCGGGCTGGTCTAACCAAACATGGCGGCCATGCCCTAAAGTTAAAGCATGGTTTGCAAGATTCTGGGCCTCTACATTTGAGGTCCTAAACTCACGACTAAAAGTGCAAGAAGAACAACTACTAGCCCTAGCTACTATTTCTTGAACTATGCCACCAAAATTTGCAGAACTCCCTTCTTTGATAACATCGATGGCCACTTTGCAGTCCGAGGCAACAAGCATCTTATTCATGTAAAGATCATCTGCCAGTGCTAGAGCCTCTTTGATAGCTAGTATTTGAAGAACCCGAGGGTCAATTATGTTTCTGATCACTACTATCGATTGATACATCCCAAATGTATCTACTTCTCCAAACATTTTTGCTCTTGTTTTAGACTCTAATTTGCATGATTTGAATGAAACTAACCCGGACCGACGCTGTTTTCAACAGAACTATCATGGTGTTATTTTTGTGCAGAAATAAAAGTTCTTGAATTAGGCTAAAAATTTAGGGAGATTTTTTTTAATATATAAAGAATACCGACAAAAAGATCTGTTGGAGGGGCCCCGCCACAAAGCCACAAGCTCAGGTGGCGCGCCACCTGAGCTTGTGGGCCCCTTGAGACTCTGTTTGCCCTACCTCCAACTCCATAAATACCGTCTCGCAGAGAATAAAATCAGAGAGAAAGTTTGCCACATGTTACGATACGGAGCCACGGCCAACTCTTCTCGATCCGGAGTCCGTTCGGGGCTCTAGAGAGGGGGGTTCGTCGCCATCGTCATCATCAATCCTTCTCGATCAACAATTCCATGATGCTCACCACCAGGAGTGAGCAATTCCTTCGTAGGCTTGCTGGACGGTGATGGAGTTGGATGAGATTTGTCATGTAATCGAGTCAACTTGTTAGGGCTTGATTCCTGGTATCCACTTTGTTCAGAGATTGATATTGCTATGACTTTGCTATGCTTAATGCTTGTCACTAAGGCCCGAGTGTCATGATTTCAGATCTGAACCCTATATGTTTTCATGAATATATTTGAGTTCTTGATCCTATCTGCTAGTTGTATGCACTTGTTATTGTTCTGATCCATAGACCCCAAGGTGAAAATAATTGGGATACTCTTCGGGGATGACTGTAATTCGAGGAGTTCATATATTCACTATGTGTTAATGCTTTGTTCCGGTTCTCTATTAAAATGAGGCCTTAATATCCCTTGGATTTCCTTATAGACCCCGCTGCCACGAGAGGGTAGGACAAAAGTGTTGGGGAACGCATCAATTTCAAAAAAATTCCTACGCACACGCAAGATCTATCATGGTGATGCATAGCAACGAGAGGGGAAGAGTGTTGTCCACGTACCCTCGTAGACCGTAAGCGGAAGCGTTATGACAACGCGGTTGATGTAGTCGAACGTCTTCACGATCTGACCGATCCTAGCACCGAAGAAACGACACCTCCCCGATCTGCACACGTTCAGCTCGGTGACGTCCCGTGAACTCTAGATCCAACTGAGTGTTGAGGGAGAGTTTCGTCAGCACGCCGGTGTGATGACGGTGATGATGAAGCTACCCGAACAGGGCTTCGCCTAAGCAGTACAATGATATGACCGAGGTGGATTATGGTGGAGGGGGGCACCGCACACGGCTAAGACAATTCTTGTGTGTTCTAGGGTGCCCCCTGCCCCCGTATATAAAGGAGCAAGGGGAGGGGGCCGACGGCCTCATAGGGTGCACCCCAAGGGGGGAATCCTACTCCTACTAGGAGTAGGCTCCCCCTTTTCTAGTCCAACTAGGAGGTGAAGGAAAGAGGAGGAGGGGAGAAGGAAAGAGGGGGCCGACCCCGCAAGCCCTAAACCAATTCAGTTTGGACCTAGGGGAGGGGGGCGCCCCACAGCTCCCTTGCCGCCCTCTATTTCCACTAAGGCCCATGAAGGCCCATTGACCCTCCGGGGGGTTCCGGTAACTTCCCGGTACTTCGGTATTATCCGATGACCCCCGAAACCTTTCCGGTGTCCGAATATAACCTTCCAATATATCAATCTTTATGTCTTGACCATTTCGAGACTCCTCGTCATGTCCGTGATCTCATCCAGGACTCCGAACAACTTCCAGTACATCAAAACACATAAACTCATAATATCGATCGTCATCGAACATTAAGCATGCGAACCCTACGGGTTTGAGAACTATGTAGACATGACCAAGACTCATCTCCGGTCAATAACCAATAGGGAACCTGGATGCTCATATTGGCTCCTACATATTCTACGAAGATCTTTACCGGTCAAACCGCATAACAACATATGTTGTTCCCTTTGTCATCGGTATGTTACTTGCCCGAGATTCGATCATCGGTATCTCAATACCTAGTTCAATCTCGTTACCCGCAAGTCTCTTTACTCGTTCTGTAATGCTACATCCCGTAACTAACTCATTAGTCACATTGCTTGCAAGGCTTATAGTGATGTGCATTACCGAGAGGGCCCAGAGATACCTCTCCGATACACGGAGTGACAAATCCTAATCTCGATCTATGCCAACTCAACAAACACCATCGGAGACACCTGTAGAGCATCTTTATAGTCACCCAGTTACGTTGTGACGTTTGATAGCACACTAAGTGTTCCTCCGGTATTCGGGAGTTGCATAATCTCATAGTCATAGGAACATGTATAAGTTATGAAGAAAGCAATAGCAACAAACTAAACGATCATCGTGCTAAGCTAACAGATGGGTCAAGTCAATCACATCATTCTCTAATGATGTGATCCCGTTAATCAAATGAAAACTCTTTGTCCATGGCTAGGAAACTTAACTATCTTTGATTAACGAGCTAGTCAAGTAAAGGCATACTAATGACACTCAGTTTGTCTATGTATTCACACATGTACTAAGTTTCCGGTTAATACAATTCTAGCATGAATAATAAACATTTATCATGATATAAGGAAATATAAATAACAACTTTATTATTGCCGCTAGGGCATATTTCCTTCAGTCTCCCACTTGCACTAGAGTCAATAATCTAGTTCACATCATCGTGAGATTTCACACCAATAGTTCACATCTTTATGTGATTAGTTCACATCTTCATGTGACTAATACCCAAAGGATTTACTAGGGTCAATAATCTAGTTCACATCGCTATGTGATGAATACCCAAAGAGTGATCATGTTTTGCTTGTGAGAGAAGTTTAGTCTACGAGTCTGTAACATTCAGATCCGTATGTATTTCGCAAATTTCTATGTCTACAATACTCTGCACGAAGCTACTCTAGCTAATTGCTCCCACTTTCAATATGTATCCAGATCAGGACTTAGATTCATCTAGATCGATGTAAAAAGCTTGCATCGACGTAACTCTTTACGACGAACTCTTTTATCACCTCCATAACCGAGAAATATTTCCTTAGTCCTCTAAGGATAATTTTGACCGCTATCCAGTGATCTACTCCTAGATCACTACTGTACTCTCTTGCCAGAATCATGCTAAGGTATACAATAGGACTGATACACAACATAGCATACTTTATAGAACCTATGACTGAGGCATAGGGAATGATTTTTCATTCTCTTTCTATTTTCTGCCGTGGTCGGGTTTTGAGTCTTTACTCAACTTCACACCCTGCAACACAGGCAAGAACTCCTTCTTTGACTGTTCCATTTTGAACTACTTCAAAATCTTGTCAAGGTATGTACTCATTGAAAAATCTTATCAAGCGTCTTGATCTATCTCTATAGATCTTGATGCTTAATGTGTAAGCAGCTTCACCGGGGTCTTTCTTTGAAAAAAATTCTTATTCAAGTATCCTTTTATGCTATCCAGAAATTCAGTATCATTTCCGATCAACAATATGTCATCCACATATAATATCAGAAATGCTACAGAGCTCCCACTCACTTTCTTGTAAATACAGACTTCTCCAAAAGTCTGTATAAAACTATATGCTTTGATCAACTCATCAAAGCGTATATTCCAACTCCGAGATGCTTGCACTAGTCCATAAATGGATCGCTGGAGCTTGCACACTTTGTTAGCACCTTTAGGATTGACAAAACTTTCTTGTAGTATCATATACAACTCTTCTTTAAGAAATCCATTAAGAAATGCAGTTTTTGATATCCATTTGCCAGATTTCATAAAATGTGGCAATTGCTAACATGATTCAGACAAAGTTAAGCATCGCTACGAGTGAGAAAATCTCATCGTAGTCAACAACTTGAACTTGTCAAAAACCTTTTTGCGACAATCTGAGCTTTGTAGATAGTAACACTACTATTAGCGTTCGTCTTCCTCTTGAAGATCCATTTATTCTCAATGGCTCGCCGATCATTGGGCAAGTCAATTAAAGTCCATACTTTGTTCTTTATACATGGATCCCATCTCAGATTTAATGGCCTCTAGCCATTTTGCGGAATCTGGGATCATCATCGCTTCCTCATAGTTCGTAGATTCGTCATGGTCAAGTAACATGACCTCCAGAACAGGATTACCGTACCACTCTGATGTAGATCTCACTCTGGTTGACCTACGAGATTCGGTAGTAACTTGATCAGAAGTTTCATGATCATCATCATTAGCTTCCTCACTTACTGGTGTAGGAATCACTGGAACTGATTTCAGTGATGAACTACTTTCAATAAGGGAGCAGGTACAATTACCTCTAAGTTCTACTTTTCTCCCACTCACTTCTTTCGAGAGAAACTCCTTCTCTAGAAAGGATCCATTCTTAGCAACGAATATCTTGCCTTCGGATCTGTGATAGAAGGTGTACCCAACAGTTACTTTTGGGTATCTTATGAAGACACACTTTTCCGATTTGGGTTTGAGCTTATCAGGCTGAAACTTTTTCACATAAGAATCACAACCCCAAACTTTAAGAAATGATAGCTTAGGTTTCTAGCCAAACCATAATTCATACGGTGTCATCTCAACGGATTAGATGGTGCCCTATTTAACGTGAATGTAGTTGTCTCTAATGCATAACCCCAAAACGATAGTGGTAAATCGGTAAGAGACATCATAGATTGCACTATATCCAATAAAGTACGTTTACGACATTCGGACACACCATTACGCTGTGGTGTTCCAGGTGGCATGAATTTGTGAAACTATTCCACATTGTTTTAGTTGAAGACCAAACTCCTAACTCAAATATTCGTCTCCGCGATCAGATCGTAGAAACTTTATTTTCTTGTTACGATGATTTTCCACTTTACTCTGAAATTCTTTGAACTTTTCAAATGTTCCAGACTTATGTTTCATCAAGTAGATATATCCATATCTGCTCAAATCATCTGTGAAGGTCAGAAAATAAAGATACCTGCTACAAGCCTTAATATTCATCGGACCACA
>NW_024117672.1:0-22375 GCF_003073215.2 Triticum urartu | reverse complement strand
CATTCAAACACAGGAATTTTCATCGGAAGAGAAAGATTCCTACGGAACAAAATGCTTGCAACTAGTACTTATTTCAGTATCCCAGTTGGCCTCTACAGATCCATGGAATCTCAACTCCCCGACTAGAGAATCACCGAGAATCTTAGTGGCTTTGTTGCTACGGAAAAACAAATCCTGAGTAAAGATTCCGTTGTGAACTCCGAAGCGACCACCCAACAGCTGCTACAATAATTTTGGCTGGAATCAAAGCTCGCGCAAAATAATTGCAACAGTTGCTGCACGTACCTTATTATCATCCGACGGAACGTCACGACCTAAGCATGGCCGCACTTCGCTGCGACCCACTAACTGGTATGATGGCATCATTAATCTTTAGCCATTATATGGTAGTAGTACCAAGTTTCTCAAGATATTTTCGGCAACGATAAGTACAAATTTGATGAATAGTGTTACACATCCAAGTCTTATGTCATTGATTTTACAGAGAGATGAGTATTTTCGATTGAGTCACTTAGATGTAGTATTATCGATAGCTTCATCAAATCAAAAAAGATGTAGTATTATCAAATGTAGCTGGGTAGCGCGGCAGGTATAAGACTCTTCTTTATTTCATTGCATCTGGATGCTTGTTTTCGTTGCCTCTTGATTCCCACCCCAACGTTTCAGATAAAAATAATTGTGGATAGTGTTTCAAAAATCAAATTAAGAACGTTAATTTTATGACCATGTTAAACTGAACGTATTTATGATAATTTTAGTTGACGCGAGGATGACAAGTTTAGTAGGCATGCACGTAATTTTCTGGCAAAAATCTAACTAAGAACGGTTTTGCTATGCTTACCAACTAAACTAGCGAGAGTTGACTAATACAAATTACCACAAAAAACATTCAATTTGTCATGTTCAAATCTCGAGTGTTCAGGATCTATAGGCGTCTAAAGATTTGCAGGGCAAAAAAGCATGTGCAAGTCGAGTTGGTAAGTGGTAGGACGGGGTTGGTGGCCAGCCAAAGTTGTCGCCTCCATTGGCTGCGCCGCGATGCATCTTTTGGTTTGTTCTTCAACGAGTCAGTATGGAGCCGTGTGGAGCAGGCGGAAATTCGGAAGAGAGACGTGGAACGCATCAACGTACTCCAAAACGAACCTACTTTTCTTTTCCTTGGGATAAGACGGTGACACGAGAAAATCGGTAGTAGCATGCGTTACCGTCACTTTCTCTAAAGACGGGATGCAAGTTAACGAGGGCATGCCCCTTTCCCCCTTGGCTTTCTTTGACTCTTGCGAGATCTTAAACCATCTACGTTCTTGCCAGGGTTAAGCCCGTTCTCGTACACAAAGCCTATTTACGATCAGATTATGAAATCACTAGGCTCGTCTCCGTGTATACACATGAACTCATGTCTCATCTGATTAGATGATGAAAAGGCACGCTAAGACAGTGAAAAACTAAACTACAGATCACACTTATCCCTAAGCTAAAAGCACCCTACTCTGCACATCCTCTTTCCATCAAATTTAGAGCATGATAGCACACGCAGAAAACTACTGATCACGGAAAAACCATGCTTGCTGACCAAAACCATGCTTGCACAACGAAGAGCAATCAAACAAGACAGGAGGAACAAAACCTTTTGATCCAAAACCATAGTTCCATCAAACTTGATTGACTGATAAATGATGTGCACAAGACCAAATCAAGTCCAGCAAGAACTACACTCTAGAACACCTCAGATGACACATCAGACGAGACACTGAAAATGGCATACACAGGTTTACTGGCCAGCTGGTGTTGCGTTGATGATGTCGGAATCGCCTGAAGATTAAACACAAGGAACAGAGCATGATCAAAAACCCAGTTGCTGTATATCAAAGTATGAACCAGGTAAAAGAATGAGAAATGCGGTGGTAGATACCAGGGTCGATGATACTCAGGCAGCAGACTCGGAAGTATTTACCACACGCAGTTCCCAAATCAACATTGTCTGGAAACCAAACATTGGCGAACTTTTGAACAGTGTATTATTGAGACAATAAAAAAGTTTGACATGATTATGACTGCTTTACCATCTTATATGCACTATTTCAAACTATTGATTAGCTTACTACTGCACTTATGGCTAATACTTCCATGACAAAAGTAATAGACAGGACTGTGAGCCAAGTAGGAAGGGTTTCGCAGTGTCATGGGAAGAAGTGAACATCATCTCACAGAACTCACCACTAGACAAAAGTTGGATTAAAAAGGAATACAAACTTACTTCCATGGTAGTGGTGGACAGTGATCTTCGCCAACATAGCATAGTACTCAATCTCAGACTTGCGGAGCGGAGGGCAGTTGTTAGCAAGGATCACAAGCTTTGCTGTAAATAGGATGCAACCACATTATTTGATATCAGACTGTCAACCATCATCAAATTACAAAAGAAACAACGTGAAATTGCTGTTACGCCAAACAGAAGAAATCTCCTACTAATAAACAGTGATATATCGGGAGAATTATTAAGGCATAGAATTATCCGCAATGGCCATATGAATACAGGCATGTGCAATGGCTAGGAGGACCAGAGCATTGGCTTGGTTTCTCTGAAGAGAAATAATAGCGCTCAGCATGTTCATTGTCGATCATCTGGGGAAAGGATCATCACATCCTCCAAATCGAATGGCTCATTGAAAACAAATAGAATGCATAGCAAATCTAGCACAGAGAAAACTTACATCCATTTGCAGAATTTTGAGAATTACTATGACTCATACTCGATGGCCATATGAATAGATCCACTAGTAATCAGTTTCAAACGCCTAATGGTGCCAAACAAAGATAACAACCAACAAAACAGTAGCAAGCAATGAAGAACAAAAATCTGTACTACTGGGCAGATCAGAGTCCTGGCTTGGTTTCTCCTAAGAGAAATTATAGCGCTCAGCATGTTCATTGTCGATCATCTGGGGAAAGGATCATCATGTCCACCAAAGTAGTACGCGTACGTCGAGAAACTTGCAGATCATAGTTTAGGCTGAGCTAGTTAATTGGTTATCATCTAGGTGAAGGATCATCCTTATCTAGTTCAAACCAACATAGGCACAGCATATAAAATCTAAAGAAAAATAAATATAAAATATATCAACACAATCCACATAATAGTTGCACAACTTAAAAGCATGAGATAATTTTGGAGGTACTAACGAAATTTCAAGCACCTAATTGGAGTACAACACAAAACAGAACAGAATGCTAACAAGTAATCAAGTACTTAAAATGTTTGATAACAGGCATTACCAGTCAACTCTCTAATAAACATAAGAAATGCCCAATCACAATGCAATGTACACCACCGTCAGCTACTGGACCACAGCAGTGAGCCCATATATTATTAGAAGAGCGAGCGTGAAGCTGATCGCTATGGCATCGACTCATGCACAGCAGCAATGAGATCCACCAGTAATCAGTTTTTGCGATGCACAAGAACACATTTCAACATCTATTTATCCAAAATCAAAGCTCAGACGGTCACACCAACAGTAACTCAAGCGTTTCCTGCCTAAAACTCAGGATCTAAACACCATATTATGTATCTTCCACTAGCATATACAGTAGTACACAATTCGCACAAACTAGGAACCATAAAACACATGCAATACTGAGCGCGGTGGAAACTAGGCTAGGGAGGATGGGTTCTTACCCTTGGAGTTCCTGAGGGTCCTGAGGACGGTCTTGTAGCCGAGCGTGTACTTGCCGCTCTTCATGACAAGCTGTAGCTTGTTGTTGATGTTGTCCCCGGACTTCTTCTGCGCCATCACAACAAATACACCGGAAATCAGCAAGACAGAAAGAACAAAGCACCATGAGGAACGGGGAAAAGGAATGGCGGGATCAGGAAAGACTACGGAAGAGGATCGCGGCAGGTCGACATGAACATGGGGAGAGGATAGGGTGGAGGGCGGGGAAGGGGGGTGTTACCGTCTTCTTCGTGGAGGTCACCATGGTTGCGCCCCGAGGAGAAGTGGCGGCGTCGCGTGCGGGGGGGTCACCGTGGTTGCGCCCCGAGGAGAAGTGGCGGCGTCGCGAGGGTCAGCGGCGTCGGCTGCGGCTTCTGCTCGGGGATGTCTGCGAGGTGAAGGAGTCAGTTGCGCTAGGGTTTGGATTATAAAGGCCCGACGGGCAAGGGTTTTGCTCGGCGTGGGCTTAGTGAGCTGCGGCATGGAATTGCCCAGTGGGCTTTCGGGCCGAATTTATTAGAAGATGCATCCTCTTTTTAGCTTCTTTCAGCAAAGTTGAGGAGAATCCCTCAAAAAAAAGTTGAATGGATCGGGAGCTCCTAACCGCGCACTCAGCGCCGGTTTTGATTACTGGAGCTCGAAGGTGGTGGTACTTAGGCCGGCCCAGCAACACTTCGTTCGCTCGCCCCCAGGCAGCGTAAAAAAAATTGGAAATGTTAACGTCCACACGTGTGGGCGTTTGCATCTCGCCCACACGCGTGGATCCACGTTTGTTCGTGAACGTATGAATCTTGGCATGTTTCTAGTGCCACGTAGAACTGGTCTGGTGTGGTCGTTCAGCCGGTCGTCCACACGGCCGTTTCACCACACAGGAGGGGCTGATGTGTGGGCGTTTAGCAGTTCGCCCACACGCCATTTTGCACGCACACAAGGGTTAATGTGTGGGCATTTGGCATTTTGCGCACACGCCCTTCTTCTCTCCCACACCCAAGCTGCTAGTTGTCATGTGTTTTTGCACCGCACATGGTAACTGTCCCTAGTGTGCTTTTATAAGCAGGTGGCAACTCTCTTTTTTTACCCAAGTTTGCCATGTGTTTTGCAGGGTACACGGCAACTGCCTAGTGTGCACGTAAGCAGATGGCAACTCTCTTTTACCGAGTTGCCATATGTTTTTGCATGGTACATGGCAACTGCCCTAACGTGCATGTACATGGCAACTGCCCTAACGTGCACGTAAGCAGATGGCAACTCTTCCTTTTTACATGGCAACTGCCCTAGCATGCTTGTGAGCACATGGCAACTCTCTCAACTGCCTAGTGTTAGTATTTGGCAACTCTTAAAGTTATGAAATCATGCCAACTATATTAGATCAGACCATACATGGCAACTGTAGTTGAGCAACCATGGCAACTGCAGTTGTCCGACATGGTAACCGTAGTTCAGCGACATGGCAACTGCAATTAAACGAACATGGACGAGGGCCTGGACCATGGCAACTGCAGGCGCGCGGTGACCGTCACGCGTGGCGTGCGGGATCAGGAGGTACGAGGCCTGACATACGGGCGTGTAGGTGTTATCAACTTCGCCCACACGCACGCGTGTAAGAGGGATCGAAAGGGAAAAAAAGAAACTTGTGAGCGCTAATTGTTTTGCCCACACGTAGGTGTGTGAGCTGTTCCTCTTATACACCACACAAAATGTATGGACGGACTCCTTAACACCCACACGTGTGATACTTATCGACGTTCAAAAAAAATAACACAACAAATAGCGATCTGGTGGATTGAACTCGCGTCGCGACTAAAATGTTCGAGCACGGCTAGCCACCACGCCAACTAGGTACCTGCCACTAATTACAGGACAAAAAATTTAAGAGGAGAGTTATATCGTTTACTGGTTTAAAAAAAAGGTTATTATTTACTGTAGCGTTTTGATTCTTGAATTATTTCAAAACATTTTTGGAAAAAATGTGTAAAAAAAATTAAAGTTCACAGATTCAAAAAAAGTTCGCGTATTAAAGTAAGAAGCACAAATACAAAAAGGTTAATGTATTAAAAAAAGTTCACAAATACAAAAAGTCATTAAAAATTAAAAAGTACACTAATTTGCGAAACAGTTCATGAATTTGAAAAGGAGTTCATCGTTTTTTAAAAATGTTCACGAACTTTTTTGGAAAAAAATATCGGTGGTCGAATTTGAAAGAAAATCATGAAAAAAGTTCATAAAAATGAAAAAGTTCATCAAGTTACCAAAAAGTTCATCGATTTTGAAAAAAGTTCATCAAATTATAAAAACAGTTCATCGAGTTTGAAAAAAGTTCATCAAATTTGAAAAATAGTTCATCAACTTCGAAAAAAGTTCATCAAGTTTGAAAAAAGTTTATCAAATTTGAAAAAGTTCATCAAATATTATAAAATACGTTCATGCATTTTTGAAAACAAAAAACATAAAAAGTTTATTTCTTTTGAAAAATAGTTCATGAATTTTAAAAAATATTCACGCATTTAGTTAAAAGAAAAAATAACCAAACAAAAACTTTTTCGAGAAAAAATAAAAAGGAGAAGAAGAAAGCGTGGAGAACTGTTGCTAGAAAAAAGGAAAACGAAAGAACAAATGAAGGAAAAAAAACAGTTAGCAAACACATATGGTCGGTGTGGCCAGTTGGTTGGCCAAACCTGGCGACCATGGTTTGACTCACACCAACGCTCAGTTTTTACGTTTTAACAAAAAAAAAGTAGAACGGGCCGGCCCAGCGAGGCGGAGGGGTGTGCGCCCGTTTGCGAAACCTGAAGAAACGGGCGCAGCAGGCGCCGTTTAGGATTTGCCTCAAAGATTATTATTATTTGCCTCTTCCAGTTGTTACTAAAAAAATGCCTCTTCCAGCAAAGTTAAGAATTCTTCTAAAAAAAGCACTGTTCAAGATATCTTCCGATATTCCGATAAATCGGCCGATTTATCGCTTACCGTTGTCTGACCGATAAGATAAATCGGCCGATAAATCATATGATATGCCGATAAATCGGCCGATATGCCGATAAACTGACTGATTTACCCCTTATCATGGGTCGACCGATAAGTTCCCGATAAGCGATATCCCAAACATTGAAAAAAAGCAAAGTTAAGAATTCCCTAAAAAAAAGCAAAGTTAAGATGATCGGTCAAGGATTTGTTTTTTCCGATGACCTTATGCATCGACGTTATGTCATGGTCTCATGGATGCCATGACACCCTCTTAATGCGAAAAAAAGTGTTACCTATATAATAGTTGGTCTAATCATATGTGTATTGATAGTTGTTAAAATAATGAGGATTAAGATTGGCATTACTATTGGTCAAAGTCTACATCGTCATTGCTACTCCTTAGATAAGGCGTGCACGCATCCCCAAATGCCATGACACCCTCTTAATGCAAAAAAGTGTTACCTATATAGTAGTTGGTCTAATCATATGTGTATTGATAGTTGTTAAAATAATGAGGATTAAGATTGGCATTACTATTGGTCAAAGTCTACATCATCATTGCTACTCCTTAGATAAGGCGTGCACGCATCCCCAAATGCAGCTTTGCCCATAAATTAGGCCAATAATATTTTATTTGTAAATTAAAAAGTATACCATTAAAAAATTCTTTCGAATACAAATTCAATGGTATAATATTTATCATATATAATTCATATTTGATTGCTCTAATTTATGGTCAAAGTTGATTTTTGATGTGAGGAAGTAAGACATAAGAAGAACATACAAGGACGAATATAAATATGGACGTATAAAAAGAGGATATAGCTTACTCTATACTACAAAAACTACTTTGAAGCCCATTGGCTAGTTTCTAGTGCATGTAGATACAATAAGTATAAAAATGTGGTATCATCGAGAAATTGCCAGTTACAAAATATGTATAGATCAAACCATTAATCTATACAATAAGGTCCATTTACCCCGTTGAAAGTTCCTTGCTTGAAAGCTTCAACAGGAAACTCACTTGTGTGTGTTATGACGGGTGGGCCCATAAAAATTGTTGAGAGGGGTCAATAATGTTACAGCGGGGGCACTCGTCTTGGAAATTCAAACAAAAAGCTGAACATCATGTTTAAGTAATTCAAATGGATCCACTCTCGCCTCAGGTCCATGATTATTATTTTGGTTTTACATTTTTGTTAGGAAAAATGTTGTTTTATCCTAGGCACAAAATAAGAGTATAGAAAACTATCACCTAATTCTTGTGAGTAATGTGATTTGTGCACGTACATGCGTAAAAAAAGAGAATTGTGCATGCACGTTCATGTAACATCGACTTTGGAAAATGGACAAATGGTGTCTCCACGATATTCTAACTATAAAGTTGTTTGGATGTTGGGCATTGTAGTCGGACTAAAATTGAGCATGCCAATTTGTGGGCAAAGGAATTCACTGTCATGAACTTTTTCCACGCGGGGTCTAGGATGCCATCCGAACATACCATATATTGTTGTCGTGCATGACTCGAGTGATCTTTGCTAATTTATACCTTCAAAACAACCCCTCCAAGGTCTGCTCAATATCCGCCTAGCACTTGTCAGAACGCCTAATGACGCGTGAAAAATTGTTGTCAATATTTGCGCCTCTAAGCTCAAGCAAGCAAATGATGCGTCTATTATCGCTTGTATGAACATCAAGTCATTTTAATTTATGCTTACAAAAGGTCCCCATGCATCCAATATTTGAAAATTTTATCTCATAGGCCCTCTGTGGTATACCCAATCAACAATATATTTTTGTCAAATTTATCTCCACAAGGGCTTCAAGGGCTAGATCTCACTTGCGAATGTTTCGACGAATATCTTAGAGTTCAAGACTACCAAATTCCCCACAAAAAAGGAGTTACCAAGTAATAACATGTGACACTAACAACAACCATCTTCTCTCACATTCTGTGTAAACATGAGTAGGATCAAGATTTCAACTCATTCCTGAGTACCTATTGAGATAAAATCCAAAATTTCTTCCTGTGCATTGGGCACTAACTTCTCATGGGAAATTACTTGATTATTGGTGGCTATCCTAAGTTGCTTTGGCGAAGAAGAGGGCACTACGACGCAACTATTATGATCTTGGCTCGAGCATTGCAAAGCCGAGACACATACATGGTTGGTGAGAGTAGTAGCTTCCTTGCCATTAAGGGAAATGTGATGCTAGGGGTCGTCATGGTTAAAGTTGAGGACCAAGTGGTATAGGCCTGAGAGTTAGTTGGAGAGGCTAAAGGAGCGTATGATCCACAAGCCGATAATGCATTCGCCTTGGAGGCGGAAGGATGGTAGTAAGCATGAGTAAAATTAAGCCACAACCCAGACAATTTGTAAAAGGAGTGCTCGAAGGTAAGATTTTTGGTAGTGGCACAACCTAGGCAAGTAGAAAAAGATGGCGGATGGGGGAGCATGCGCACTCCCAGGCCACCAGATGAGACAACCGACTATAGAAGAGCTTCAAGGGAACTATCAAATGTTGACCTAGAATGTCTCACGAATAATGGCGTGTGCATTTGCCACATCTTAAAGGATGGTTGATGAGTCTAAGCGAGGTTGGCCTCACCCAAAACATAAGCTTGGAGGATGGAGGCCAAGAGAGGAATTTGAAAAGTTGTGTTGTCCTATTAGATGCGGGCGAAGAGAATGGATGCGGACTAGGAGAATTCAAAGAAGAATCTAAACCTAGATCGATGCCAAATTCATTAATCGATTTGGAAGTTTAGGCACAAGAGGACGAAGAAGGCCAAAGTGAGGTGAAGGTGGCACTTAACTTGATCCAACCACCCATTTTTTGTAGGGTTGATCCAACAAACCTTTTTTGCAGGGTTGATCCAACCACTCTAAAGTAAGACAGGGTTTGAAGGGAAAAAACGGGGTGGGGCGAAGGAGGAGGAGGATGGACAAGGCACAGGAAGAACAGAAAAATAATGCTTTTGCTATCCTTTAGGCACCTGAAAATTTATTTAGTTTCAGGCAATTATTGTTTCTATGACTGGAACAATCCGCGTATAGCCTTAGATACTAGAGCATCCCACTTAAAAGTAGTAGGCCAAAGCTAGTCCAGGTACAAATGCTATATATGACTAATTAACCAAGGCATGTGAATGTGGGTGTGTATGTGCCTGATTGTATGTGTCATGACCCGAAAGTTCGGGAAATGCAAGTGACAGTCGTTGTGTTCTTATGAGTTCAACCAACTCATAAGCACACAAGACATAAGTAGCAAATATCATATCATCAGGGTACAAAGGATACTTTTAGTTCCATGATATTTCTTACAGAGTAGCTTACACCATCAAATAACCAGGGACAAACCATTCGACTAGTGAGGCCTGCTACATGCACAGAAGGCACTCCTTCAAATTATTCTCTTACTTCATTCAAGGGTTAAACAAAGACTCTTCATCTAACACCATGGCCTAGGTGTTGATTTATTCTTCATGTTCCTTTGACTCCTCACAATGCCCACTTCCCACACACACTACGCATCTCAAAGAGGAGAGAAAATAATAGTGAGTATGTTGGTACATACTCAGAAGAATATAATAGGTTACAAATTAATCACAATAAGGTAGAGACAATGTAGCCTCCTGTTACCTCACAGGAGCAAAAGAAATTAGCCATCTAATGCAAGCCTATCAAATAATCTCCGTGGAGGTATATTATCAACCATCGTAATCTCCACCAATGGTAATACCTATCTTTGAGAATCATGATGTTGAGTCCCTGCTTGTCTAAGGCATTTTCCATCTCACGTTAATATCGACAAAACTAGTCGTGTACCATTCTTTTAGGTATTGACCACTCTGGGCTTGATATACCATACATACCATGATCACGACGGTGTACGTTTTTTAATTATTCAACGTTAACTTTTGATCAATCCATCAATTTTTTGAACCGAAGACCGTAGAACAATTGCTCTACGGTATTTTCATTTATGAATCAATATTTACAAATAAAGTACAAAGAAAAAGGCACTCAACCAACACCAGTTCTAGGGAAATTCATAACAAACAATAAATCTAAATCAAACAGATGTGTCTGAATCGAGAGCTCGAAGACTTCCCTGTGCTTGGATTTTAGCTCTTAAAAGCACTAGCTGGAGGTCATTCCTTAGCATGGCTCACCAAGAAATAATAGATGGAGTGATTCCTTTGAATATCCAAGAATTTCTTTGCATCCAGATGTGCCAGCACCCCATGATGATAATATTCATGGCAAAATGATGTGGGAGGAGGTCAGCCATGAGTAGCATTTCGTGAGTGACATTGATGTCTCTTCTTCTTCGAGTACAGATTGAATCATGGCATTCCAAAGCAAAATGGCAGTCCCAGAACAGATGCATGATTGTTTCCTCATAGTTTGTGTTACAGAGAACACATTGATAGCTGGGTAAAAAAATTATCCGTAGAAGCAAATTAATGGCATCTACTCTGTCATAGGTCATCAACCAAACAAATATCTTATATCTGAGCATTGTTGCACTTTTCCTAATCTTCCCATATAATGGTAATGCAGGCAATTGATTTTGAAGATGTTGATATAGTTTAATGGAATATAATCCTGTTTCTTGCCAAGGATAGTACCATTTGTCCACAGTATTGGTCACCATTACATTTTGCACATAGTCCACTAGAAGTTGGATTGCTGATAAGCTTGGACTGATAGTGGGGTGTGCAAATGTTCAGACACATCCACATTTGCAACAAGATACTTGAGAGTTAGTTGCTCATTCCAACTAAACGAAAATAACTCAGGGGATTTGTCCTTGAGAACCCCAGTAGCCCAATTATCTTGCGAGAGTAAGATTATATCATCAGATACCATTTCTAACAGTGCCAATTGTTTGAATTTAGGAATCAGCGTAGCAATATTCTTCCACCAGAAAGAACTACCACGAGGAGCATTTGTGGCCACTTTATCTGGATAATATGTCTCCCAGATGAGTTTTACCCAAGGGATATCCTGTTGGTTGAAGAATTTATGCAAGTGCTTCATGAGAAGGCATTTGTTGTGTGTAGCAATATCAAGCACTCCTAATCCCCCTTTATTTTTCGGCTGACAGATTTTGTCACAACCAATAAGTGCAGTTCTTCTATCTTCCATCCCATATTTTCTCCAGAAAAATGCCTGAGGTACTTCTTGATTGTACCAATTCATCAATCTATCAAATTCATCAACTTTTATTGTCATGGATATGGGACACGGGTGGCCTCACGAGGGTCGAACATGGCCCAAACATGGGGGTGGCCCAGCAGGATGGCTTTGGACCATTCGAATAAAGACCCAGATTAATATCCGGCTTGTAATAAAGGTGAGACTAGTTTGCACCCTAATAGGACTCTACATGTAAGCCAGCCCCTTCAACTTATATAAGGAGGGGCAAGGTGCTGCAAGACGGCAGAGAGAAGAGGCTCTAAAATCTCTATGGCTAGACACATCTAGAGGAGAGTCGGCTCAACAACGGCGACTCCCTCATGAGCATACGGAATAAGACCTAGCCACAAACAACACATAGGGCTATTACCGGATGATGTTTCCCGGGGCCCAAAGCTATCTAAATCTTATCGTGCGCTAACCCACCTCGATGATCTCCACGCATACTATTCCCAATAATCATCTGCGAATGATCCCATTGATAAACAACATCGACAGTTATCGTGGTAGTACCAATTGATAATTAATCACCTATTATTATCATGTGGCATAAATACTAGAGATACCGTTCAATAATATTGACTAAAATATCTCAAGATTTTAGTTTAGAAAGAAGAATGCCATACAAAGTCTTGCCTTGATGTTGTTCCTCCTTGGTTAAATCTGTGCCCCAACCTAAGCATGTTGCAAAATCACATCAGCCTATTATTTCATGCATCTTGCAGATGACAACAATATTAAACAGAGAAATGAATAGCTATATGTAATACTATTTGGATGTAACAAGTCATGCCATAGTACTTGACTATGTTGGAGTGAGATGTGCATAGCTAGCTTTAACCCTGGTACCATTCATAGCTATTAATTTTAGGCGTGCAACCACTGGCATGCATGCTAGCTAGCCATGAAAAACATTTCTTTTCACAAGAGATGTACACATGCAGGGATGTGACACCCTGATAGTTAAGCTAAAGTAAACCCTTACTAATGATGCCAGGTCATCATAATTAAAATTTTGCTAAACCTCACTTGTTTCAAACTGAGTTCAAATTCAAATTCACATAACAAGTCAAATTATAATTTCATAAAATAGTGAATTAAAAATGTTCAAAAGGTTGTAAATATTCACTAACTAACTAACAAACATCAAATAACATTTTGGGAACGTTTATATGGCTCTAAGATAATTAAAACAGGAACAGACAACATTTAAATTAACCATTTAAAAGTAAATGAATATTTATCCTTTTCAAAATGACTTGAAACATTGTGTGCAGCTCAATTATATGACCGAATATTTATGTACCAAGTTTCATGTTCATCGAGATTCATTTGCTACTTAAACTAAAGTCAAAAGGAGGAGAAATAAAGAAAAAAGAAAGTTTTAAAAAGAATAACAAACCAAAAAAACCTGCCTCCCCCAGGCCTTAGGCCATAATGGGCCGAGGCAGCCCAGCCGCCCCCACCAGTTATCTAACTGATAACCCACAAGTATAGGGGATCACAACAGTTTTTGAGGGTAGAGTATTCAACCCAAATTTATAGATTAGACACAAGGGGAGCCAAAGAATATTTGTAGGTATTAGCAGCTGAGTTGTCAATTCAACCACACCTGAAGATTTAAATATCTGCAGCAAAGTGATCAGTAGCACAGTAATCTGATAGTTTTGATAGCAGTGGTAACGGCAGTAGTGATGGTAACAGTGGTAGCAATAGTTTTGTAGCAAGTGTAACAGTAACAGTAGCAGTAGGAACTTAGCAAGAACAATATGTGGAAAATTCGTAGGCATTGGATCGGTAGATTCGTTGGATGATATTCATCATATAACAGTAATAACCTAGGGCGATACAAAACTAGCTCCAGTTCATAAATATAATGTAGGCATGTATTCTGTAAATAGTCATACGTGCTTATGGAAAGAACTTGTGTGACATCTTTTGTCCAACCCTCCCATGGCAGTGGGGTCCATAAGGAAACTGCGGGATATTAAGGCCTCCTTTTAATAGAGAACCATGACAAAGCATTAACACATAGTGAATACGTGAACTCCTCAAACTACGGTCATCATCAAAAAGTATCCCAATTATTGTCACATTGGGGTTTATGGATCATAACACGTAATAGGTGAATATGACTTGCAAGATCGGATCTAGAACATAGATATAATGGTGAAAGCATAAACGGTTCAGATCTGAAATCATGGCACCCGGGCCCAAAGTGACAAGCATTAAGCATGGCAAAGTCATAACAACATCAATCTGAGAACATAGTGGATACTAGGGATCAAGCCCTAACAAAACTAACTCGATTACATGATGAATCTCAACTCCTCACCGACCAGCGAGCCTACGAAGGAATTACTCACTCCCGGTGGGGAGCATCATGGGATTGGTGATGAAGGAGGGTTGGTGATGACGAAGGTCGAAGATCCCCCTCTCCGGAGCCCTGAACGGACTCTAGATCTGGCGTCCCGATGAAGAACAAGAGGTGGCGGCTACTCCGACCGTGAAACGTGATAAAACTTCCTCCTTGATTTTTTCTCCAAAAATAGGATTTTATAGCGTCGGAATTAGGGTCTGCGGGGCCACCAGGTGGGCACAACCCACCAAGGCGCCAGAGGGGGGCGCCCTGGTGTCGTGTGCCCAGCCAGGGGCCCCCTCCAGTGGTTCCTGGCTCCAATATTTTTATTTTATTATAAAATAATTCTCCAAAAAGTTTCGTTCCTTTCCGAGAATTTTTATTTCTGCACAAAAACAAGACCATGGTAGTTCTGCTGAAAACAACGTCAGTCCGGGTTAGTTTCATTCAAATCATGCAAATTAGAGTCCAAAATAAGAGGAAAAGCATTAGGAAAAGTAGATATGACGGAGACGTATCAACTCCCCCAAGCTTAAACCTTTGCTTGTCCTCAAGCAATTCAGTTGACAAACTGAAAGTGAAAAAGAGAAACTTTTACGAACTCTTTTGTTCTTGTTTACATAAATAAGCTTAAGTGGCACCTAGGTTTTCGGCAAATATCATGACTAACCATATCAGCAATAACTCTTAAAAATTATATTAACTCATATCAATGGCATAATCAACTAGCGAGCAATAATAAGGTGCCTCAAATGCCAACACTTTGTCAAAACAACCATGATATAATATGATAACAGTGGTATCTCGCTAGCCCTTTCTGAGATCGCAAAACATAAATGCAGAGCACCTCCAAAGTTCAAGCAGCGACTAAACATTGTAATTCATGGTAGAAAAGACCCAGCCACTACAAAAAATACACTTCCGTGATGATACGTGTTTGTCACAGTAGGTCACGTTTTCTGTCATGCATGTACATCCATGACGATTTTATGACAGAATCAAGATAGTCATACATGTGCTGTCGTAGAAGTGTTCCGTGACATTACCAAAATTATCATCATGGATGTGTCCACTTCCATGATGATCCGACACGTGGCATCCACCGTAACGGGTCGCCGTTAAGCTATCGGGTCCGGTTTTGGATCCGATAACCCGTTAACAGCTCAGACCAATGGGGATTTTCCACGTGTAAAATTCTCATTGGCCGAAGGAAACACGCGTTGGCTCACCGCTGGGACAGATGTCATCCACTCACTAGACAGGAGGCGCCTATGATACGTCGACACATGGCACGGCCCAACAGAGGCACATTCCGGTGAAAAGGCTGGCCCGTTTGACTTGGTCAAAGAGGTAGCGGGCAGGCCCACGGAAAGCCTGTTAACGGCATGTTAGCATATAGCCCATATACAGCCCGCTAGGTCACGACCCGCTACGGCTTACCCGAATTAGGCCCAGTAGCGTCATCTAGGCCATCCAGTATGATTCCAGCCCGTTGTAACTTCCGGCCCATGTCTGGCCCATGACGTCTTTTTGCCCATATGAGACCCTTTGTAAATCTTGGCCCATTAATGGTCCGTGGTGAAACTGGCCGTAATGAACAGTCTATCGCTTTATACCCATTAACGGCCCATTAGTCCGTCGGCCGTTTCTAGCCCATGTTAACTTTCGGCCTTCTAAGGGCCCATTTATTCTTGGGCTCATTTCCAGAATTCGATTACTTACGGTCCGTTACTGGCCTGTTCAGCTTGTGGGCCAAATTCTGCCTGTGGTTATAGTCGTCCTGCTTGTGGCCCGTTAACATGTTGGGTTGTTTCCGTAGCATCATCAATTACGGCCTATTAACATCCCGTTATGGTCGGGCCATAAAACAGGCGATTTCCACTCTAGCCCGTTTACGGCCCATTTTGCGGTCCGTCATTGGTCCATGAATGGTACGGCTCATGTTCGGGGAAACGATTATACGGCCCGTAGAAGGCCCATGGATCCTACGGTCCATAGAAGGCCCATGGATCCTACGGTCCATAGAAGGCCCATGGATCCTATGGCCCATGGAAGGCCCATGGATCATACAGCCCGTGGAGGGCCATGGTCACTACGCAGGTAGTAGGACCATGGTCACAACAGTCTGTGTGTTGCCATGGTTATTGTGGCCCAGTTTATTGTGGCCACTAGAAAACACGGAAAAAGAACTATAGTGACTACAAGCAAACAACTAAAGAAGACAATAAGGAAATAAATAAGCAAGGAACTAACGCTAGGCTATTATGGCTATTACATATATTACATCTACCGGGCATCAAAGTTCGCCACTAGTGAAAATATAGGGAACAAAGCAGCATATTACATACACTGGCCATCTAAATTGGCCACCAGTGCAAATAAACGCGGCAGCAAAACAAGTCCATAACTGAAACAACTTCAAAAGAGCTCAAGAAACATTATCCTGGGTATCCACCATGCTGGCGATAAGCTTAGCAATCTTATTAGCTTTGTCCTGTTTGGCGCTAAAATCTTCCAACGCTTGTTGTTGCACCAGAAAGTATGCATCTGAATGCTCCAGGGACTTCCACAGTCCTTCCGCTTCTTATCGCAGCACAGTTGATCGTTGTCTTTCAGCTTGTAGTTGAGACTCAAGAAACCGAACTGATTCAGACAGTGAGTTTGTATAGCTTGTGCAAGCGGTAGTGGCCAGTAACTCGAACACTAAACCAAGACAGGACTTTGGGGTTGTCTCACTGTCTTCAGGATAGTCTTCCTTAGCTATTTTATCAGCTTTGTTGGAGACCAACAAGGATGTCTCACTATCCCGAACCTTATCTGCATTACTTCCTTTACCATTGCTTAATAAGGCACTCTTCTCCAATATTCTGTCAGCATTCTAAAAGAAGAAACAAGCAGACACATAACATGTTTAGCATGTACTAGTATATGAAACTCATTTTGGTGAACCGGTTCATTAGTAAGGTGGACAGGATTAAACTACCAAGTCTTCTATTGCCAAGTAGTACATAATAAAAGCATCAAACAAACATATATCTATGTCCTATGGTCACTGCATTGTCTTGCCAAATTAAAATAGAGACACGGTTCAAATCATATTAGTTCAAGACAAAGTAGCAATGAAAGAATACAAAGCGTGGGAAACCACACGACACAACAAGATTTCAGATGGGTACCACGGGTCTACATGTACAACAACACTATTGGCTTTGTTGTGATGATAGTAATGTGCATGATATGAGAAGTCAACTGTATACACAATTGAAATTGAAATCAACAGAGTTACTAATAAGAGCAAACCTGTCAAAGAAACATGCTGAACATACCTGTTGTGCCATTGGAGTTTCGATTGGATCCTTCAATTTAAAAATAAGTTTGTATGAGTAAATACAGTGATACAAGAGCAAAGTAGTGTGCATGATAGCAATGGAATCTTAAATTAGAACAGTTGTTCTTCAGGTTTAAGCACTTGTTCTACAAGAAGAGACTACAGTAAGACGCAAGAATATAGTACTTAAAATAGAAAATGAGCTCATAGTCCTTACCACATTCTTGGTTCGGGGCCAGTACAGAACAAGGCGTTCCCAGTCATCGTCCAGTAAATGTGTCTCAGGAGAACATAAGGGAATTTGATGAGTTTCTTTGCCAGTGAAGTACGTTTTCTTCAGGTAATTCCGCTACTGTCACCAAGCATTCTTGAAGATAGCAGAGGTATTAGCACAGGTTACCTCATCCCGAGTTTCCTCGGTCCTTCTCTATAGAGAAAAATGGGAAATTTGTTGTATTATAACCATCATGGAGGTAGAATGTATGGGACAAAGCAAAGTAAATGCCATGAATAACATTACTTACACATAACTCCTGGACAAACACCTACAACTGGCATTTTCCTTCATCTATAGTATAATATTTCCAAGATGGGAAGATACGCACATAGGATTTAACAACATCAAATGCGATAGATGCTAAACTATGTGTGACGCCCCGAGACCGTTGCGCCAGGTGTCTTCCAGTTATTCGTTGTTGTTTGCCTTGTCATTTGCTTGCATGTCGCTTCTTGCCATGTCATCATGTGCATTGCATCATCATGTTTTCAAAACTTGCATCCGTCCCGGTCTCCTTGTTCTTTCCATTGTTCGTTCTGAGCCCAGACACACTTGCACACACCCGCGACACCTCCGAAATATTATAAGTGGCCGGAAAATATTCTCGGAATGGGATGAAAGTTGGCGTGCGGTGTCGTTTTGTTGTCAGTAGGCAGCCTGCCAAGTTTCATCACATTCGGAGTTCGTTTGATGCTCCAACGGATATCTATAGCGACACTATAGCCGGTCTATCGTCGGACGTTTCGGTCTTCGAAACTGCTGCCGGGCCTCTCCTTCTCTTCTCTCTTTTTTTTCTGAGCCCATCAACCCCCCCTTGCCTCCGTGGTCTTTTGTCATACCTCCTCCGCACAGTTCTCAGACCCCCTCGCGCGTCCGAAAGCTGCTCCGAACCTGTACCGGGCTGTCATGACCGATGAGCCCGGATCATCCCCAAACATCCCCCTAATATCTTCGTTTCTTATTTAGTCTTTCCTAGCCTATTTTTTCTCGACTGTTTTATTTTAATTGGAGGTTCCAAATAGCCTTAACCAAAAATCCAATACTATAAGTAGCAGTCTAAACCTAGCCCTGTCCCATCGATCCATCTAATCCTCTCGCCGCCGCCACCCATGTTCCTCGGGAGCTTGTCCCATCGCCAACCAAATCTTCCCCACGGGATCCCTCCCGATCCTTCTCCACCTAATCAGATCGCAATGGCCACCACTCCTCTCGTTCCCGGCCTCCTCTTCCCACAGCTCACCCCGAGCTCCATGCCCGCACGAGCGCCTATGCTCCCACAGGAGAGAGCCAAGGGCTCGACTCCTTGCTCATGCCCGAGCTTCTCCTCCCATGGCGCCGTCGTCCCCGATCCCAGCTCCACCCCCCAGGGCCTTCCCGCGCCGACAACCGAGCCCCCCCCCCCACGCAGAGCGTTGGATCCGCTAGAGACCCTGCCTCGTGTGCCCGCGCAAGGAGACGAGCGCTCTCCTTCCCGAGCTTTCCGTCTCTCGCGCCTGCTCGCCGGAGTCCTGCTCAGGCCGGACTCCAACCTCCATGGAGCCTCCGAAGTCGCATCTCCCCACCGCGGAGTCCCTCGTCGCCGGCCACCAAAGCTTTGCCCGCTAGCCAACGGAGGACACCTTCACGCTCTCTGCTCCTTCGTGCCGGAGCAGCCTCGCTGCAACCTCGCCGCCGCGCCCCGCCATCTTCAGCCTCGTGCCGTCGGAGACGTCACGACCGCGCCGGAGCTTTGCCTCGTTCCCCACAATACAGGAGCCATGGCGCGCCGCCAGGAGCAGCGCCCGCTCGGCCCGTCTGCGTTGACCCACCTGCGTCCGCTCCATCCCTGCGTCCCGCCGGGGTCCCCTACCTCGCCGGACCCCGCTGCTGCCTTCCCGTCCAGTGCCGCAGCTGCTCTGCTTACGACAAGCAGATGAACGCCACCGTTTCAGTGCCTCCCCATTGTTCCAGATCAAGCGAGAGGAGCTCGCCTGGTCCAGCCGTTCGTTGACCGCGCCCTCACCCTGGCCTAGCTCCAGCGACCGCGTGGGCCCTCCCAGCTGCAGCCCAGCCTCTCCTTCGAGCCAGGCCACGACCTATGGGTGAGCCCCCCTCTCCTGTGCACCTTGGGCCCAGCATTTTTGGCCCGCTTCTATTTTTTTTCCTTTCAGCGATTTTCCTTTTTATCCAGAGAATGGCAGATTTACAGAAAACCCCCTAGCTTCATGTGTTTAATAACTCATCATCCGTGCACCGGGTTAAAATAAGTTATATATGAAACATGACTAGAATTTCGTCTAGTTTCATAATTTGCAACTTTCATCTATGTTTAAATTGCTTAAACTGCTGTTTGCATTAATTTGCTCCTATGCCATGTAAAATGATTTATTTCATAACTTAATAACCGTAGCTCCAAACTTAATAAACTTTATATGTAAATCGGGTAGAAAAATGCCTAGTTTATCATGGTGCACTCATCTTGCATGTTTAACAACTCTAAAATATGGTTTAGGGCAGAACAATACAAAACCTAAAATATGCACATGAGGATTTTTCTGGACTTGTTGTTTGTTGTTCCGGCCGCATTTAAACTTGCCTAGATAGGTAGTTTTACTTTGCTTCACCCTTTGCCATGCTAAACAACATTTAATATTGTTGAGTACATAAACGAGATTGAACTAAATAACTTGTTGTGGTGTTTCATCAATATGCAACTCGTTGCATATTGAGCTCCACTTAATTTGTAGAATTGCTTGTGCACTTTGCCATGCCATGCCCTCTTTTAAACCGGACATGCATCATACTAGGTTATGCATCATGCCATGTTTATGTGGTGGTTGTTTACCATGTTGCTTGCTTCTTTCCGGTGTGCTTCTTCGGGTTGGTTCCGTTAACGTCGCGTTTGTGAGGATCTGTTTGACTACGACCGTTTGTCTTCTTCAAGGACTCGTTCTTCTTCCTTGCGGGATCTCAGGCAAGATGACCATACCCTCAAAATCACTTCTATCTTTGCTTGCTAGTTGCTCGCTCTATGTCTATGCAGCGATACCTACCACTTGTTATATCATGCCTCCCATATTGCCATGTCAAGCCTCTAACCCACCTTTCCTAACAAACCGTTGTTTGGCTATGTTACCGCTTTGCTCAGCCCCTCTTATAGCGTTGCTAGTTGTAGGTGAAGCTGAAGTTTGTTCCATGTTGGAACATGGATATGTTTGGGATATCACAATATATTTTATTTAATTAATGCATCTATATACTTGGTAAAGGGTGGAAGGCTCGGCCTTATGCCTGGTGTTTTGTTCCACTCTTGCCGCCCTAGTTTCCATCATACCGGCGTTATGTTCCTTGATTTTGTGTCCCTTGCACGGTTGGGTGTTATGGGGACCCCTTGACAGTTCGCCTTGAATAAAACTCCTCCAGCAAGGCCCAACCTTGGTTTTACATTTTCCTAACAACCTAAACTTTGCCCTTGGGAGTAATTAACCCGAGGGTCATCTTATTTTAACCCCCCGGGCCAGTGCTTCTCTAAGTGTTGGTCCAAACCGAGTAGACTGCGGGGCCACCTCGGGGAAACTTGAGGTTTGGTTTTTACTCATAGGATGTCTCATTCGGTGTGCCCTGAGAACGAGATATGTGCAGCTCCTATCGGGATTTGTCGGCACATTCGGGCGGCTTTGCTGGTCTTGTTTTACCATTGTCGAAATGTCTTGTAACCGGGATTCCGAGTCTGATCGGGTCTTCCTGGGAGAAGGAATATCCTTCGTTGACCGTGAGAGCTTGTGATGGGCTAAGTCGGGACACCCCTGCAGGGTTTTGAACTTTCCAAAGCCGTGCCCGCGGTTATGGGCAAATGGGAATTTGTTAATATCCGGTTGTAGAGAACTTGACACTTAACTTAATTAAAATGAATCAACCGCGTGTGTAGCCGTGATGGTCTCTTTTCGGCGGAGTCCGGGAAGAGAACACGGTCTTGTGTTATGCTTGAACGTAAGTAGTTTCAGGATCACTTCTTGATCATGATAGCTTATTGACCGTGCTTTGCTTCTCTTTTCGCTCTCATTTCCGTAAGTTAGCCACCATATATGCTAGTGCTTGCTGCAGCTCCACCTCACTACCTTTTCCTACCCATTAAGCTTAAACAATCTTGATCGCGAGGGTGTGAGATTGCTGAGTCCCCGTGACTCATAGATTACTTCCAAAACCAGTTGCAGGTGCCGTTGATACCAGTGCGGATGACGCAGCTGAGCTCAAGTGGGAGCTCAATGAAGATTGTGTTCGTTGGGTTGTTTCGTTTCCTTTCGATCAGTAGTGGAGCCCAGTTGGGGCGATCGGGGACCTAGGAATAGGGGTGGTCTTTCTTTATTTTGGTTCCGTAGTCGGACTTTGTTTGTATTCTGGATGATGTAATGCTATATTTAGGTATTGTGTGAAGTGGCGTTTGTAAGCCAACTCTTTATCCCTTCTTATTCAGTACATGGGATGTGTAAAGATTACCCCTCTTGCGACATGCCTACTATGCGGTTATCCCTCTAAGTCGTGCTCCGG